>NC_052515.1:10717262-11017262 GCF_014356525.2 Nilaparvata lugens
CATCCACTTTCCTTCTCATTTTACTTCTTTGTCGCCTACTTCCACTCCATCTTCCCCTTCTTCTAGTTTTTCTTCTTCAACCTATTCCCTCTACTCAACTTTCCTCTCCTGGTTCCTATACTTCTTCTCTTCTTCTTCATCATCTTCTTCATCTACTTCATCACCTTCATCATCATCTTCTTCTTCTCTTTTTAATTCTTCTTGTTATTTATTATCATCCTTCCTCTTCCTTATTCCTCATCACTTCTCTGTCACTCCTCCCTTGGCATCACTCCATCTCCTTCTTACGTTTCCCCTATTCTCTCTCTCCAACCCTTCTCTTCCCACTTCAACTTTTGGTTTCTTAGTCTCCCTGTTCATTTTTCATTCATCTTCCACTTTCTCTTCAACTTCTTCCTCCCCTACTTCCACTCCACTTCTCCTCCTTCATTTCCCATTCCATCACCTTCTTCTCTTCTTCTTCTACCCTCATAACCCACTTATAAAATGATTATTGTCTTTCTTGAGAGAAGCCATCAACATTTTCTATCTCTTAGCTCTTCGCCAATTCCTGGCCTTCTTCAAATGAATCACTTCAACTTTCAAATGATTTTGAACACTTTTGGAGAATAGCCTGACCTGGAAATCTTCCTCTATTACTTTATAAGAGGCCAGGTGATGAATAGAAGCTAGATTGTTTGCAGAGAGCAGATTAAAATGACAGTTTCCGAGATTAGACACTGATTGAAATTTGTGATTACAGTGAAACCGTTTTTAAGACATCGTTGATAGCAACTCGTTCCTTATTTATCTGCCAATTTTTCATTAACATCACACATTTCCCATCTCCTTCTTATAACTTTATTGTAGTTTCATTCTGAAAATCCACAAGGAAACATACTTAATATGTATGAGTAACATTGTAAAACATTGATTTGGATTTCAATCTTTTCAAAGTTTCTTGTTTTAAGTGTTTGGTTAGAAATTTCTATAAATTTGAGGAAACGTATCCTATTTTCTGGACTATTTTAGTGAATCGAAGTTCGGGGAAGGAACAGTTTCGAGCTGTGCCTGTTGATCCTACATTTAGGATTTTTTATTATTATTCAAAGACATTACATTATTATTTAGAGAAATAATTGTGTATCATTTAATAAATATAAGAATAAAAAAAACCACTAAATTACAACTAATAAATTACAGATGAGAGAGAGAGAGCCTTCATTCTTCAACCTACATTCCCACATATCAGTGAAAAATGTCCGGCACAGTGGAGATATAATTTCAATGATTTCTAATAATTATGACGAAAAAGTACATTAACATCATGGACTACAATATAAACACGAGAGAAAGATGTACCGTGCACATGAGATGAAAACTAGATAAAATTCAATCATAAAGTTTTCTTTCCAAAGCTTTTTTATATTTTGTTTTTGTTATATAAAAATATATTCGAAAATTCAAATTCAAATGAAGAATGTCATGCAGTCTTTGATCTTTATGTGACTTCTGAACAACCAAGAACGGTTTCACTGGATATAGTTGTTTGCAACATAAAAATAAATAAATAAATAATTGAATAGCATTATATAGCCAAAAAATGTGACAAAATAATCTTAAAAAGGGTACTCAGATTTATATTGTTATTTATATTCAAAAGTAGCCCTAAAGAAAAAAGGTAATTGCAACACTATGTTACAACAAGTTCCAGTCCTTTGCAACACTCTGTAACAAGTTACATTTCATTGCTACACTCTGTAACAACAAGCTTCAGTTCACAAAAGATATTAGTGACAGCTTCACTGATCATGGATCCCTCTAATGGCTGCTCTTCAAATTTGTACGCAAGATGGGGTTCTGTTTGTATATTTTCTGAGATTCACTAAAACTGTCACCAGTCCCATTCAAACAACACTGACAGATATCGCTGAATCTCGCTTACAACCTTATATTGGAACCACTCTGTGGTCAGTGTACAAGCAGTCTGTCTCATTGCAGCGGTTTTCAACCGCAACACATCAAACCCGTTTTGCCGCGCCGCTCTTGTCCAATGAGGACGCTTCCCGCCAATTCTGGACAGGCGTGCCACACACGCTTCGATTGCTTTGCGCGCCAAATCTGCTGCTGCAGGGCTGCCACCTTTTGGGAGCGAAATGATTGCTTTTGGGCGGTACAGTGCACCTTTGGTGTGCGGTTTTACTGTCAAGCTATGTTCTGCAACACTGTGTCTCACTATTATCTCTCTATCTATCTTTCTTTCTTCCTATCACACTACCTCTCTAGCACTCTATCTTGATATTATTGCTATCTATTCTCAATCTATGTGTCCACTTTGACTGGGTCAATTCGGGGAAGCCCTTGGGGATTCATTCAAGGGGGTAAGACCAAATGAGGAGTGAGCGGTGGAGTAAGAAGTAGAGTGGAAGAATTGTGGTTGGAAAGAGTTTCAGATTCGGATTCAGATTCCTTTATTAATGTGTTTAACAAAAACAAAACAAAATTCAACGTACATTCTAGAGTTATGAATGAATAACAGTAGCATTAAAATTACATGGAGAATCATAAACTAGAGGTAGAACTAAAGAGTTCTACAATAATATTGAGCAAGAAAAATGATGGAATATGCGAAAGTTAATGTACTACTGTAATAAAGGTGATAGAGGAAGAGGAATCGAAAGAAGGAGAGAAGAAGAGAAATTTAGTTAACTGTAAATTGTTTGGGAGAAGATGAAAGTAATTTGAGAGAAGACGAAATTCGTAGTGCTGGAGAGTGATAAAGAGAAAGAGTTGAGTGAAAGGAGGAAGGTTAAAAAGAGAGAGAGATAAGAATGAAGAGGGAGATGAAATCAGAAGAGGAAAACAGATATGTGGATGGGATTATGGGGATGAGAATTTTCTATTATGTAAAACAATTGTCAATAATAATAATCAATTATTATCTCCATCGTCAGTGCTGTCAATGGAAATTGTCAATATTTCAGTGAATTACTGTCAAGGTTGATGAATTATTATCAACAATATTTTTAGTCAAATATTGTTAATTTACTTCCAATTTGAATAAATCATTCTCTCTATTTATAGGCCATCCAAGTGATTGTTAGTTTTTCATAACGCTACATCACTTAATGATAGCCAAACTATTTTTTGTAATTTATACTTTTAGTTTTGAATAATATTATATGTTACCAGGTTTTGTAATGTTCTTGTTTTGATGAAATGTTAATCATTGTCTTAATCAAAGATTTATTATGTATTTGATCAGAGTACTCCAATTTTTATGATTACTTGCTCAAGAACAAATAATAAATCTATTATGATTGGAATTCAACGGCCATCATTATCATTCAATTCTCACAACAAATTTGACACACAATATCAAAAAACTTAATTTTCTTCCATTGATCTTCCAACCAATATCAACTCCCATGAAGCTCGAGACATGTATAGAAACCAGCACTACGCATATGAGTATATGACATATTGTATATCACATCCATGTGGGTGTACATATTATATGAGTAGACCTTTTTTCGCCTCAATTCGTCACACGGGTGATGGAACGAGTGACAGGCCATGATGACACAACTACAAGTGTATTATAATGTAAGGAACATGTCTGCCGAGACAATAGAGAGAGAGAGAGAGGAGAGAGAAGAGAGAGAGAGAGAGAGAGAGAAAGAGAAAGAAAGAATAGAATAGCTGCCTTTGGAGAGAGAGAGTGAGAGAGAGAGTGAGTGAGAGAGAAAGCAAACATGCAGAATGATTTTAAACATAGAAGAAAGAAGAAAGTTTATGTAGCGACAGCGGTTATGGGATGTGAGAGTTAGCAGAGAAGAAGGAGAGGGAAGAGAAGGAGGAAAAGGGGGTGATGAGTGGGAGAAGGAGGAGGGAGTAAAGAAGGAGCAGGAGGAGGAAATGGAGGAGGAGGAGAAGATGAAGGAGAAAAAGAAGATAAAGGAGAAGAAAAGGAAGTGAAGGAGGAAGAGGACGGAGAAGGAGAGGAAGAAGAAGAAGAAGAAGAAGAAGAAGAAGAAGGGGTAAGGGGAAGAGGAAGAAGAAGAATATGAAGGAGAAGAATGTGAAATAATATGAGAATGATAAGAGTTAGATGGAATGAGAAGTAGAGGATCAGAGGCAGGCCGAGTCTGTCCTAGATAAAGATAAATGGAAACGTCAAACGCGGTGGAAAGCTGTTGGTGGCAAAAGAGGGTGGTGGGGGAGGATAAAACAGAAGGTGTAATAGGAGGAGGAGTGAGGAGTGGGGGTTATGGGGTGAAGAGGGGGGATTGGCAATGATTGATGAACGACGACCATCAGAGAATATCTCCTTTACCATTATTTTTCTACCACACAGCCAGCTGCTTGTAGAAACATGCCAAAGAACCAAAGAAGGTTGTTCGTCCTTCGATTCCTCCTCTCCCTTCTCCTCCTCTTCATACTCCTGCTCCTCCTTGCCCCTTTCTCTTCCTTTTTCTTGTCGCCATATGATCCTTACATGCTACTCCTCCCCTAATCTCTAACGCCATCTCTTTTCTGTGTGAATTCTTGGTCCTCTTCCTTGCCTCTTGATAAGCCCTGTTTTCCTCAACTCTATTTTCGCCAAAATAGTTTTCCTCAACTCTTTTTCGCCACACTGCACAGAAAGCAGCTGTTTTCCAGTCCCTATGTAGATCTGAAAAACCTTGTTTGCAGACGACTCTCGTCTGACGTCAGAAACAGGTTTCTTTTCCGGTCTAGGCCAGAAAGTGTTCTCTTTCCAGCCGCTTGGAAGTCCGTAGTAGATAAGTCATCTGCTAGATCGGGCGAGTGTCCACTTTCTTCATCAAAGTCGCCATGATTTCAGTTCGAATTTCGAATCAAACTAATTCAGTATTCGCTTCGCAACAATTTTTATTCAATTACTTATTGTTGATTAGCGCATTCCAAATTTTCAAAAATGCTTGATAATGACGACGCCCGTGATATTCCAAGTGAAATTTTAAAAGAATCTGAAATCCTGACTGCAAATCTTCTACCACTAAAATCAAGAGATAGGTACAATAACAAGTATTCTTTATTTATCTTGTCAGCAATACCTGTAGTGTGGCGAATAATATCGTTTTCCTACAGATACCTTGAAAAGTGACCATTTCTGCACTGATTGCAGGCTGCAAAGAATCACTTTTCCGCTCTAGTGCGCAGAGTATTACTTTGCGTACTCCAGATTTGCAGCATGACAACGCAAAATGGTTGGTAGGTTATATGGAGCACCAGTGCAGGAAAATAAAAATTAAGTTGGTAGCAATGTCTGTGGTTAGATAAGAATCAACAATGGCTGTAAGGCTACATATTTATTATGAAATCCCAATCTAGGAATCCAAAACAATAATAATGTTTATCTAAATCATAATTAAATAATAACTTCTCATCATTTAATAATAAATAATGTTTCTTTTCTATTGACAATAATAATTATTCCAACTCCAAGCAATGAGAAATGTAGCAAACACACATTATGAAATTCGAATTTTACCGTTTGAAATCCATGTCAATCAAATTAATAAAATAACATTCGAATATACTACAATAGATTATTTTCTGTTGTCTATGTTATTTTATAAATATTTTTTAGTTTACTTATAGTATTTTTCGGTAATTTTAGTTAACCAAAGGTCTGAATAATATCTGAATACTGTTTTTAGCTGGATGAAACGAAGTTAGGTATGATTCTTCCCGCAAGGTCGCGCGCTTGTCGGTTCAGCCATCCCAATGAGCTGTTGGCGTGTATTTTGAATGCGAATTTTTTGTTCTATCTGTATTTTTTCTGATTCTTGAATGAATAAAAATGAGAACTTTGGCTGAGAATTTTCAACTTCAATTGGATTATTATTTTTTGAATGAATTTAGGTTGTTATTGATAACATCACACACACAAACATTTGATGGATTTCAGCCATCATTTTACTCATAATTACCCACTTTTCATATTCAATGATAACTGTAGGAAAAATTTAATGTGAAATATGTGTGCAAAAATCCTCTGCTGCACTCAAGAAGACACATCACCCTCGCCTACGGCTCGGGCATAAACGTTTCTTTCGGTGCAGCAAACTGTCACTTTGTGCACTAGTTGCACAAATAACTAACTATTGCACCACGGGCAAAAATGTTTTTCCGGCTCTCAATCTTTTCTAGTCCTCGGCCTACGGCCTTGGACTTGAAAACCGATTTCGAGCCAGAAAAATTTCATTTTCTGCTCTAGGTGCGAAATATACTATTTCCTTCTTCTTTTCTTTGAATTTCTGTTCTACTTCTCCTCCTCCTTCTCTTCCCCTTACTAATTATTCTCCTCCACCTCCAACATTTTCTTCTTCTAAATTTCTAACACTATGCAAGTTTCTCATTAAATTTGACTTCTAATCTCTTTTTCAAAATTACACTTTCTTATAATACTCTTTTTCCTCACCTACTGTCTAAAGTACTTACTTTACTCCCTGAAACATAATACCATAGAGGAACAATAGCATAAATAGATATCCCATGGTATAGGGCGTTTATGTCGCAACTTTTACTGTTATCTCAAGCCGATAGTCCACGTAGTTCTTTCCCGTGAAGTTTTATGACGCTGGTAGTCTCTCATATTGTGCCGTTCATACACTCTTACCCGGTCAAAACAGTAAAAATCGACAATAATCGACAGTAATCGGCTTGAGATAACAGTGAAAGTTGCGATATAAACGCCCTATACCATGGGATATCTACTTACGCTATTGTTTCTCTATGATAATACTAAAGTGTCACTTTTTCGCTCTCGGTAGTAAAAAACAGAAAAAATCCCTATTGAGGAAAAGTGACTATGGGAAGCATCTCTATTTTAAAAACTTATATTGTAATAGGTTAGAAGGTCTAAGCTCAGATCAGGAAGCATATAGAGTAGTCATTGAACCAACTAAATTCAATACCTCAACCAGACATTTGATCAATATATGAAATTTATGTTCGTATGCTAAAATTATTATAAACTTCATTTAATTCTACATTTACATTTTTTTAGTATGATTACTAAAAAAATGTAATTTTTTTTTATCCCATGTTATTCAAAATACCAGCCAACGAATAACTAATCAAATTTGAAACGGGAACTTCATCATAGCTGTAGTTATGGCGGCCATTGTTGTTACAACTCTCGCGGACAGATAGCGCTGTCGGCGGAGAACTGTGATTACAAGCCAGCTGTTTCTGTTTACTTTTTAGATTATGTTGTAACTCATTGTTTGGTCACGTACGTTTTTAAAAATTATTTTATTTGAAGTTTTTATAAAAATGAAGGTGGAGGAAAAATGTGGAGTATATCATGAGTGAAAAATGTTTTTCCTCTCTCAGGAAAATTGTTGCCATCGGCTTTGCCTGGGCTTCGAACTTTTCCATCAGGTAGAAAAACAGTACTTTTTACTGTAGATATACAAATAACTATTTTATATCCCCAATATTTTGAATCAAATAACTCCTTCCTATGCCTTCCTATGATTCCTAGTCTTCAATTCTTCTTCTCACTATTTGTCATAGTCATAATGAAGATGTGAATGTGCTAGAAAAAAATGAATTGACAATGTGACATTTGAGTGTGGAATTCACTGTAGTACTTTGACTAAGATACTGCATTTTTTTGTAGGAGTCAATGGAGTGGAAATTAATTTGTGCTTCGTGGTACAAAGATAATTATTTTCTTTCCGAGGAAGAATAATTTTCGGCTACTTCACAGAAAACAAGTTATTGGTTTTGTAATTGCAGCGTATTTCGTACTTTTATTGATATCATGGATGAGATATACTAATTCGAAGTTACTCAATTCTATGGATTGGAAAATGATCAATACGTTACTGATGATTTGTCCATTGAAGACTATATATTCTATTTATTTATATTTTTACAAAGAAGCACTGATTGGGAGAGAAAAAATAAGGATACTCCTTGTATTATTTGTCTTCCAAATTTAGATTACATTTTAAATGTCCGAAATAGGGTTATGGTTTCACTTTCCTAAAATCTAGTTCATTTTCACTAAAAAACAACGAAAACTAAGAATTTCAAATTTTGACGGTTGAAAACAGAATAAAAACTAAAATATCACACTCAAATCACCATTAATTGGAACATTTTTGCATAATTTGAAAAATTTAGAGCCAGAAAAAACACAACTTGTATCAGAACATCTGATATATTGAAATGAGTTTCCATTTAGTCAATGACTGGTGAATTAATGACTGAATTAATGACTGGTGCCTAATACCAATGTGAATTTGAATGAAAATTTCAATTCGAATTTTTCATATTTCTGCTTTGAACCCATTGTCGACTGAAAAATTAATAAATTATACTCTTACTCTTACCAAGAAACGCATCTAATTACTCACAAAAAAAAAATTCCAATAGAGAAAATACTACCAGAAAAAGAAATGAGGAGTAAGGAAAAACTGTATATTGTTGATAACGACAATGATTTTGAATGGAATAGAATAGTATAGCCTTTATTTTTAACCTAGAAGGGCAAATGACGATAAGGAAGAGAGAAGAAACAAGAAAGAAATGAAGATAACAGAAACGAAATAAGGCCGGTAATAAGATGAGCCCCATCCACTTCAAGCACAATAATGATCTTCAAATAGGTTTAGAATTGCCCTTTTATACTGTCTTCCCTCATTCTCCTCCTCCCTACCTTCTTCTCATCAGAATGAAGGAGAAAAACATGTTTTGCCTTTATCCTCTTTTCTTGAAATCACATTATACGAATAATGCGACGACTCCCAGTTCAATTGAAATGAGCTGCCCGTTACTTCCAGCTGTGTAATGCGATTTCTCATGCAACTTCGAGGGCAATCTTTTTATTGAAGCTTGCAAGTCAACAAATCATTACATGTACAAAGGGGATTCATTCAATTACTGTTACAGAGGAGCATAATGTTGCATACAATCCGTAGCCTATTTGCATTCATAGTCATTAATTCCATAGAAAACTGAATCCTTTGTATATGCTGAAAAAAACAAGATATAATCTTTTCAATCATTCTATAGAACAATCTTTTCAAATCCTACTTCATGGAGCGTTATACATATCAGCTCATGAAGCGTGAAGCTACAAACGTGGAGCTTAACATTATATTATCAGCTCACAGGTATCTAAAATACCAAAATATACATTTTTCAACTCTTCACAAGATAGTATCGATTATTTACTTTTCCTACAGATACCCTGAAAAGTGACCATTTGTGCACTGATTGCAGGCTGCAAAGAATCACTTTTCCGCACTAGTGAGCAAAGTGAGTACTTTGCGTACTCCAGATTTGCAGCATGACAACGCAAAATAGTTAGTAGGTTATATGGAGCACCAGTGCAGCAAAATCAAAATTAAGTTGGTAACAGTGACTGCTGTGGCTGCTATAGTGAGCAGAGGTGCAACTAAGCACAACGCGCTAATTATTAAGTAGATATTATAACCAAGGACAACAACAGCACAGTGCCACCACAGCACACACCACACAGCTGCCCCCCGCCATTCAAACACTACTAGATTATTCAGGCAATTTCACCCATAATTACCCACTTTTCATATTCAATGGTAACTGTAGGAAAAATTTAATGTGAAATAGGTGCGCAAAGTTCGTTTGCTGCACTCAAGAAACCATTCCGCCCTCGCCTACGGCTTGGGCATAAACGTTTCTTTCGATGCAGCAAACTGTCACTTTGCGCACTAGTTGCACAAATAACTATTTCCTACAGTTACGTTGAAAAGTGGCCATTGCTGCACTGATTACAGAACGCAAAGAATCACTTTTCCGCTCTAGTGCGGGAAAAATTTTTCTGCACTCCAGATTTGCAACATGGCAACGCAAAATACTTAGTAGGTTATATGGAGCAACAGTGCAGAAAAATCAAAATGATGTTGGTAACAGTGACTGCTGTGGCTGCTATAGTGAGCAGAGGTGCAACTAAGCACAACGCGCAAATTATTAATCATATATTATAACCAAGGACAACATTTTTATTCAATTTGACAATAAATTAAGGTTTTTATCAATAATAAATTACTCAGAAAAACATTTGATGGATTTCAGGCAATTTTACCCATAATTACCCACTTTTCATATTCAATGGTAACTGTAGGAAAAATTTAATGTGAAATACGTGCGCAAAGTTCCTCTGCTGCACTCAACAAACCATTCCGCCCTCGCCTACGGCTCGGGCGTAATAGTATATTTCGCACCTAGGGCCGAAAATGAGACTTTTCTGGCTCGAAATCGGTTTTCAAGTCCGAGGCCGTAGGCCGAGGACTAGAAAAGATTGAGAGCCAGAAACACATTTTTGCCCATGGTGAGAACGTTATTTTTCGCCACACAGAAAAATAAACAATATAAATATGAGAATAATTAAATTGTTTATTAGGCACTTCCGAAAGCAAAGGAAGGTCATAGCTCTAGCAAATCTGAGGTAATCTGAATATCAGGAATTGTCCAAGTATTTTTATTTTTATTCTGATTCGTCTAAATAACCTAAAAGATTATGTTCAATTATGTAAGAGGTTGAGTTTATACTTTTTATTCTTCCAATTGACAATAAGATGATTTTATTATAAATGTTTTGATTCTTGAATAATAAACACAAATAATGAAAAATTTTTTGATCAGCTGTTTTAGCACTGAAATTTGGCCAATCTGAATGTCAACGTCAACAATGCTTGTTGTCGTTGACTTCGGAAGTTTAGGTTATAAGTTCTATCCTACTCTGAAAATCGAATTTGAATAGTTTCTAATATATAAATCTATTCATCCAAATAAAATGATATTATCTTATTGCAGAATACTTATTCAACTCTAGAAGCATAAACTGATTCCGTTTCATAAACCATTTTGTAAACACGTTCACATCAAATCAGAATCAGCTGACTTCAAGGTTATTTTACAGCCCTAGGGCCGTAAAACTTTTACCGGCCTGGTCAGAAAACAGTCATTTTCGGCCTCCATATGACGCACGAAAACCTGCTCATTACATCCAAGTGGGGTGAAAACGTTTCTTTCGGTGCAGCAAACTGTCACTTTGCGCACTAGTTGCACAAATAACTATTTCAATTTGTTATTTTGCCACATTAGAAGGACCACCCCAATCAAATAATCAAAGCATTTTCTTGATTTCGATTTTCTTCGATCAGCTCAATCCTTTCTCTCTCACCCTCACTCTCACTCTTTCTTTCTCGCTCGCTCTCTCTCTCTCTCACTCTCTCTTTACTAGAGAGTGTAAGATTCGGCATTGTTATTTTGTATGTTTGTTTTTTATCTCCATTTTTGTGATTTTCATAACAGTGTTTAAGGATGGAATTACAGCATTGTGGGCGGGTTTAGTGTGGTTATTAATGTGATTCCATTTGAATTCATTAGACCAATGATGGTTGATAATGGGAACTCATCAGTCTTATTCAATTATCTTTCTCAATTCTAGTACTCTTCTTCTTCATCGGTTTCTTCCTTCATCATAACTTTCTTTCATTTTTATTATTATTATTATTCTTTATTGATTTGTTACAATAATGTTCTTTCTTTTTCATTATATCTTAATATGTTCCAATTGTAATGAGGTTATACTTTTTTTTGTCTTAGCTTTATATATTTTTCAATTACTTTTACTGAGTGTTAGATTTCGTCTGCCGTCCATTCTTCACTTATCAGCTTCTTCGTAGTAGTCGCGCTGGCAGTGTTTGAATCTTGGCGCGCTTCCGCTGCCAACTTTATTTTGATCAGCTGACTTGTTGCTCGTTCTTGTTTTTCGTCATTCTTTCTTAATTATATCTTAGGTAGTTCTCAGGTCTAAACTTTTATAGCTTGTTATTTTGGTTTTGCCTTGTACAATACTGCTTTTACCCCCTGCTTCGTCTCTAGTTAACTTGTTTTTTCTGTTCGTCTTTGCTCCAACTCACTTTGTCCAGGGATTATTGTAGCTCTGTATTCTTCAAGTTTAGAAACCGTCTTTTGCACTCAATTTCAATCTTCAGATCACTTTTCAAATGTTATGAAGTGTCTACAATCAAGTCAACAATCAATCTTGAGTTTTAAACTTCAAAGTCTTAAATTTTCATAACTTTCAATTCAGTGCGTTGCAACTACGTGTTTCATGTCTACTCAAGTGTTTTTCCAAGTTACTTTGGACTCAGGTTTCAATGAATTTCAATCAAATTGCATCTCTCAAACATTCGTTCTGATTCGTACTTATGATGAATTTAAATTATGAAATCGTAAGAAGATTTTGAAGAGTGTAATGTATAAGGGAGAAGAAGATGAAAAAGAATTAAAATTTGAAAATACAAAAGGAAGTCGTGATAGAGAAAGACTGAGAGAGTTGAATTCGATTAGATTTATTCTTTCAAGCAGATAACAAAAGGTAGAGAGATAAAAGTAAGGTATAGTGTGGAAAACTACACCTTTTCCAACTGTATTTTAGAAGTCATCATTTGTACTTAAGAATAGTGAATTTTATTCGAGAAACTTTCATTCGAGAAACTATTCAATTTGAGAACAAGAGATTTGAAATCGGGAAATTGTCAGTTGTAATTGGGAAATGGATTGAAAAACCAGTGCCTCCAGTACTTATATTTTTTATAATTTGTAATCATAAAAAAAGATAATATATTCAATATTTCAAAAAAAAAAAAAAACGTTTAGTTTTTAAATAAAAAAATATTTTCGAGCCGCAAAATCCAATGAAGAATTTATGAATTGCTTGATCAAGAGATTCAATTGATTGATGATAAAGTTCAATTGCGCGTTGAACTTAGAGAATTTGATCTTCATCAAGTGCAATATTTCACAAAATGTTTGGAGACAAAAGTCTTGTTGCCAATACATACATAGGAATGATACTCATTAATCATTCATAAACAGTACAGGGCAAATGATTTCACCAATGAAAATATTAATTTGCCCCCATGCAAAGTCTTCAGTAGCAGTAATTGGAATACTGTGTACGTAGTACAGTATCCTTTCCTGCTCAAATCAAACCTGTACTGTAGGCTACAGGAGAGCCACGACATGTCAATTGGAAAATTTTCTCATTTCCAATTGATATCTTCTCATTTACATTTGACGATTTCTCAAATACAATTCACTACTCTCAATTACATGTGATGACTTCGCAAATACAATTGACTATTCTCATCTACATCTGACATTCTCTCAATTACAAGTGACTATTCTCAAATACAATTGATACTTTCTCAAATTAACTTGATACTTTCTCAAATAAAATTGGAAAAGGTGTAGTAAAACTGAGAAAAATAAAGAATAGAAGAAAGATGTATACTAAAGGGTAAGAAATTAACTGAGTGAGAGGAATCAGAGAAAGAGACACACAGTGGGAGAGACAGAAAACGAGAGAGAGAGAGATTGATTGATTGAGAGAGAGAGAGAGAGAGAGATTGATTGATTGAGAGAGAGAGAGAGGAGAGAGAGAGAGAGAGATTGATTGATTGAGAGAGAGAGAGAGGAGAGAGAGAGAGAGATTGATTGATTGAGAGAGAGAGAGAGGAGAGAGAGAGAGAGGAGAGAGAGAGAGAGGAGAGAGAGAGAGAGAGAGATTGATTGATTGAGAGAGAGAGAGAGATTGATTGATTGAGAGAGAGAGAGAGAGAGGAGAGAGAGAGAGAGAGGAGAGAGAGAGAGAGATTGATTGATTGAGAGAGAGAGAGAGAGATTGATTGATTGAGAGAGAGAGAGAGAGGAGAGAGAGAGAGAGAGATTGATTGATTGAGAGAGAGAGAGAGATTGATTGATTGAGAGAGAGAGAGAGATTGATTGATTGAGAGAGAGAGAGAGGAGAGAGAGAGAGAGAGAGAGATTGATTGATTGAGAGAGAGAGAGAGGAGAGAGAGAGAGAGAGAGATTGATTGATTGAGAGAGAGAGAGAGATTGATTGATTGAGAGAGAGAGAGAGAGAGGAGAGAGAGAGAGAGAGAGAGAGATTGATTGATTGAGAGAGAGAGAGAGATTGATTGATTGAGAGAGAGAGAGAGGAGAGAGAGAGAGAGAGAGAGGAGAGAGAGAGAGAGGAGAGAGAGAGAGAGATTGATTGATTGAGAGAGAGAGAGAGATTGATTGATTGAGAGAGAGAGAGAGAGAGAGAGATAGAGAGAGAGATTGATTGATTGAGAGAGAGAGAGAGAGAGGGAGGGAGAGAGAGAGAGAGAGAGCGAGAGAGAGAGAGAGGAGAGAGAGAGAGAGAGAGAGGAGAGAGAGAGAGAGAGGGAGAGAGAGAGAGAGAGAGAGAGGAGAGAGAGAGAGAGAGTGCAAGGGATAGAGAGAAAGATAGAGTGAGAGAAAGTGCTTTAGAAAGGGCTCCTGGTATGATCGTTTTGAGTAGTGAACAATGCCCTAATAAGAGGGCCTTCAATAATACCCAAAGGGCCGGATCGGATCATGTTATGTTATCTGTTCGGACCTCGATCAAGTTAGCAAGGGAAAGGGCAGCATGGAATTCACGGACCAACACTTCCTTCCTTCGCCCTTCAGGAATTCAGGGATTAATGAAGGTAGTCCGGCCGGCTCAGGGAATTCAGGTCATCCGCTTCCATTTTTAAACCAATTTGCGAAAATTTGTAGTCTCCCAGGAATGTGAGCCAATTACGTCATGGATTTCTGATATCTGAAGATATTTTATAATATGATTATGACACTGGAGATACGAGTCTCTAACTCCTAACTAATTGGTTGTGATTGACAACTATAGTTATAATGGCAGTATTTGATTAACATTGGTGTTGCTATCCTTGTCTATCATTCCACAAAGCAGATAATGCTATCCCTTACCACCTCTGCACTGTTGCCAAGTCCGCTTTTAACTAGTAGTTCTGTGAATAGTAGACCTCGCGCAGTTATAAACCAAGGCCTCCTCGTGTACTGTCCATTAGAGTAAATCCTGTCTGTATGTCGTGTCGACGAGATATCGGTGTGAAAACGGCTAATGGCTGCTGAGATTGATGTATCAAAAATGCTAACATCAAAAGCTAATCTCGTTCAAGACATACTGGCAACAGGTCAGCCCGAGTTACTAATTGCATGGAATCAATAGTGCATAAAGATTGCATGCAATGAGGCATGTAATCAATAGTCCACACAACACCTGATTTTTACCAAGTTACATTGAGATATTAATTGCATGCATTGACGCATGCAATTAATAATCCACTCGACAGCTGATTCATGATAAATAGTTATACGGTCTGATTTTTACGGTAATATTGGCGTTAGGAGGAGACTCCTTTTTCTTTTGTAATATCCTTAAAATGCAACATTTTAAAAAAACCTTATATATACGTCGACGCAAAATTCAAAAAGGAACCTGTCAAATTTCATGAAAATCTATTGCTGCGTTTCGCTGTAAATGCGGAACATAAATATAAACATATAAACATAAAGAGAAATGCAAAACCGTCGATTTGAATCTTAGACCTCACTTCGCTCGGTCAAAGAGGATTATGCTTTTGTCCTAGAAAATTGAGGTCAGTAATTCCAATATTTTAAGAATTTAAATGATAACAAGCTGATCAATGAGCAAACAGCAATTTCATCATCACAGTATAGCTGAATCGTATGATTCAAGTACGATTAAAACATTGGAGCGTCCTTTATAGGGTCCCAGTTTCTTTTTTATCGTGCGAGTTTTTTTTATTAAGTTTTTATCATGTGAATTACTTATCAGCCTACCCTCGTATAACGGTAAATTTATTTATTTATTTTATATACAATGCAAATTACACTGATTAATAACATTGGAAGATAATGATAAGATAGTCATTGTGCTATTTTTTCCAAATTAAATTCATAGGTGACAAAGTCCAAGATAAGATTAGAGAGTTCCGTGACAGAAATCGAACCATTTTAAGCTGACCAATTAGAGAAGAGCGTTGCCATCATGTCAATGAAGAGCGTCAGCCAATGGAAGTCGAGTAAAAGAGCAATCAACCAATCACAAACCAACCAATGAAGGAATATAATTTTGTAATCATGGCGACAGTAAGAATCAGTTGAGTATAAAGAAACACAACAAATGAGACATCAGTCATTCCATAGTCATTACGACATCTAATTGGAATTGAGAAATTGATCATTTCTTTCTTCCAACTATCCCAACTGCATGCCTTATCGTGACCCTATGTTACAGTGTTTTCAATAACATTGGGTAAACCTAATCAATATGCTATTATGATAATTCATTATGCAAATTGATTTGACAATTTCAATCTGCATTCAACACGAATCAACATTGATTAATTGCATATCATTAACTTTGTCAATTAGTATACAATCTTGAGATATAATATGATCCAAATCATGATTATTTATTGTTTATTTAATTTTGATTTTCGTTTGATAATAATGATTATTGAGGCTGATAGTATGAGGTTATCTGCTTTATAATTCTTAAGGGCCGGTTTCCGAGCTCGGGATTTGACTAAGTTCTAGACTTTAAACAGCTGGAGTCAGAAAATTAGCTTTCCAAAACGGGGCGTAGTCGCAGTTTTTATAACAGTAGTCGCAGTTTTTATTCTCTCATTTCCATGATTGGAAACGTTTTTTCTTGACGAAATTCAACATTTCCAAATAATTCAAAATAGCTGAAACTTTACACTATTTTCTCTTCATTTTATTTAGTGTTTAATTTTCTACTTTTTTTAAATTTAATTCAAACGTGACTTTGACAATGACTACGACTACGCCCCGTTTCGGAAATCCAATTTCCTTACTCCAGCTGTTTAAAGTCTAGAACCTAGCCAAATCCCGAGCTCGGAAACCGGCCCTAAGAGAGGATAGTGATTGCAATATTGAAATTGAGAAACCTTCTACCTAAAAACCACTAAAAGCGGGAGCCAGTGTCTTCAACTCCAGTAGCAACAGTTCCTCATTCAGCAGTAGATTGTTGAGGTGTTTCAATGAATTTCTGAAGGATAATCAGACTTATCACATGCTTACATTCACAAGAATATCCTGATTATATTTTCGAGCTCAAAATTTGAGTGGTTTTATCATTTATTTTGTGAATTAAAAGTTTGTTTCATGTTTTTACGAATGTTTTACTATCAATCTATCCGAATTTAAAATGGTTTGTTTTATTCTAATCTATATTCTCAAATTGTGATTTGGTGTAGAAAATTGAAATGGACCTAACCTATGTATAATATTTGGACAATTTGAAACTAAATTAGAAAATTGAAAAAGTTTGGGCAATAGCCTGTTTTTCCTTTTCCGATCATTGTATTGTTTGTACTAACACAATAAACATGATTGTATGTTTTCCCCCTTGAGAAAATTTAGACTATTATTCTTCTGAAAAAAATATATACCTTCAATGTGTGTAAGTGGTTGAATTTAGTATCATTAACTGATGAATAGAATTGAAGTTGAATCAAGAACAATTGAATTTAATTGTGTCAAGATTTTCAATAAATCCTTGGGTTTGCATCGATCGAGTTCATGGATAGACAGAGCTTCGATGGGAATCAATGAAGCTTATAGAAATGAATAATACAAAGTATACATAATAAAATATAGCCGAAACAAGTCGTGATTGAACAATTTTGAAAGGTTACTTAGATTTCTATATAATTTTTATTTATAATACAAAGTAGTATGTAATGGAGAATAATCATAACTCACTCAGTAAGATTTCACATCAACGATTGAATGTTGATAAAAGTATCAGGTATCACTCACCTGAAAATAGAAGAAAGTTCATGAAATTTATACATTCTGTATTGCATAAAAACACTTATATTATTATATCGATGTTCATCTGTTTATTGTATTGTATTACATGTATGATAATATACTCTGTTGAATAAATTGATATATTATCACATCTTATTTTATCTTATCAATGCCTCTACAGCACGAGAATTATCAAATTGAGAATGAAATGAATAGGAGCAGAATATATGAATGTTCTCAATTTTTTTGCAAAAGGACTTGGTGAGCTACGTAACAGCAACACCAAGAAAAGTATTCTTTCAAAATGGCGGAAGGAACCGTGACGAAGTAATGTCATTGGCTGAGACTTGCCATACCCAAGGGGGAGGAGTCAAAAAGTCTACCAATGAGCGTTCAGCCAATCAAACATCCTCAAATATGCTACTGAACCGGCATTCTTGTATCTTGGATAAAATGTTATTTCTAGGTGTACATTTTTTAAGTGAACTTTTTACAATATTCTCTTCACTTCTTCGTAGTCAAGAGTAATTCAATACTGCATATGTATTTTAAAGCTGTACAGTACTATTGGCTAAGTGTATGAAGTAATTATTGTAAAGCAATCAGTAGTGACAATCAAAAATATCCAGAAATTACATACATTTGAGAAAACAGCCAAGTGACAACAATGTATATTTATGTCCAGGATAAAATGAACGTTAATCTTTGTTTAACCAACAAGAATAATTCATCAAATTTTTGACCGAGCGAAGTGAGGTCTAAGATTCAAGTCGACGGTTTGGCATTTCTCTTAATGTTTGAATATTTGAAAAAGAGGAAGAAAGAACCCTAAACTCCATGTGCATCCTCTCAGGTCGGGATCTTAAGCCAGAAGAAGGAGGTTTTCAGAAAAATTTGTCTCTTCCACGAATAATTCTGTAAGCTACTCTCTGATTGGCCTTCAATTTAATAAACTCAATGCAATTGGTTGCCTTGGGAATCAGGGCTTCCTCGGCTTTATAATACAAAAAATTAACTAGAAAAGAGTTTTTATACAAATGTATGGAGTGTTTATCTTAAATTGATTTCATAAATAAATCCTAACATGCGATTTTAATACATTTAGTTTTTATATGAGTTTTGTATACTCTTGATTTATCATGCTTTTTTAGATTATAATAAATATTTATACAGAAATAATGGGTGTTTGTATTTCTACACATCGACTTCCTTTAGTATACATAATATATCCTTTATGAGTAAATTTTATATAATTCAACCTGTTATATGGGTTGATCGAATAATCAGCTGATTCGTTCAGTATTGATTCTAATAATTATCGATTTATCCAAGATCGACTAATTCTTTTCAAAATGTAAACAAATAATTCTAACCTCAATGTTCATGCATTTTATTTTTTATAATCCACCAATAATAAGTAAGCCGCTTTATAATTTTTTTTGATCTTACCAATGGGTTCTCATAATTATTAAATCACAATTATACATGTTTTCCTATCGTTTTTGATAACGCTATTACTCCTAATCGCTAATGATACTTGATTTAAGTTGATTTATCCTTTGAGTAGGTCTAACCTTCTTTCCAATTTTATAGTTCTATTACATTTCATTGGTTCATTTTAAAATATTTGGTGGTTTTAAATTACCACGTGACAATATTGATTGTGAATTTGGATAAGCATCTCCAAGTTATCTTCAACACACCTTAAGAAAGTATAACCACAGTATACATACAGTATGGAAACTTGGCTAGTACCCTGACGCTAAAATCCGCCATCTTGTTAGGAAGCGCCGCATTGTAATAGTATCGATGGCAGGTTCGGATCACTTTAATGATCTGGATCAATTGATCTCATTCATTGCCACGAGCCAATCAGAAGACCAGGATTGGAACTTCCCAAGGTCACGTGACCTTTTTATTATTGGCGTCATGTGAAATGCATTGGTTAGATAGGCGATTGATTACAAGTTTCCTTTCTGTACTTATTCTGTGGTATAACGGCCATAAAGTATATGTCGAGAAGTAGCTTCCAAAATAATTTGTACAACGCAATACAAGCTATTATAATTTTTCAAAGGCACAGTAATTAATCATTCCTAATAACTTATTAGCGTCCTAATAATCGCTTCCAAGTTATCTTCAACACACCTCATAGAAGTATAACATCCAAAAAGTATATGTTGAAAAGTACGTCCAAAAGTATTTGTACTAAGTACTACAAGTTTTTATTCTTTTCCAAAGCTATGGTTATTAATGACATAACTCATTACATTCTCCTCTATAAGCAGAATATCCCCACCTTGACATCAACTTTAACACTAGCTAGTATATAGGTGGCTTAGTAGGGTCAAAGCTAGCCAGTAAATTATTCTCAGGTCAAGTCATGTGACCAAAACAACAAGAAGAGGAATTAAACGATGAGGAGGAGGTGTAGGAGGAGGAGAAGGTGGAAAAAGAGGAAGAAAACAAGGGTGGGGGAAGGAGTGTTGGGGTGGAGCAACTGGAAAAGTGAGATGAAGAGGAGGAGAATGTTAAGGAGGAAAAGGAGGAAGAGGAGGCGTGGGAGGAGCGGAAGAGAGGGGAAAAGGGAGAGGAGGAGGATGAGTAGGAGAAGGATTAGAGGAGGAAGAATGGGTAGGGGGTTCAATAGGGGAGTTGATGATGAAGATGAAGGAGGAGAAAGAATAAGAGGAGTAAGAGGAGGAGGAGAAGAAGATGACTAACGCACCGAAGTTCATTACAAACAAAGTAGCGGGAACAAAGGATGACTGCTGGACTAAACACAGGATTCGGTTTAGCGGGACTTCCGCTCCGCTAATATATTATAGATGCTCGCTATACAGAGGTCACATCATATATAACTTAGGGTTCACAGCTTACCTGGACAAAGAGAAAAGGAAGAAGAGATGTGAAGAAGTAGGATAACATGAGGTGGAAGAAATATTGAATAATAGACAAAGAAAAGTAATAATAATTATAAGGGAAACAGTAAAAGAAGATATGTTCAGAAGGAAGAATTAATAGATAAAATAGGAGGGATGAGGACAACATGAGGAGATATAGAAAGAATTGAGAAAGAAGAATTGTGAGAGGAAGGATTGAGGAGGATGAATGATTGGAAAAAGATGGAAAGAAGTTGCGTAAGGAGGACAAGAGGGAAGAAAGACAAGGTGATGAGGATGTGATGGAGGAGTAAATGACATATATAGAGAAGTGGAAATGAATTCTCTTCTTCTTAATTGATGATTTTCAACCAGTAGTAAGAATATATTGTAATAGTAAGATACGAAACACTGGAAAGAGCAGGAGAAAAAATCTGGTGTGGCACACTCACACAATTTTCCTTGCTCATTGAACTGTAAGCCCCATTCTTAAACGAGAGTAATTTAGGGAAATAACATAATAACGCTTGGCAGCAAAATATTTGAAACTACGATTAGACTACTGTATATGTGTGTATATAATTGTTTTCAGAGTACTTTTTCCTTTGTGTAAATTGTGAAATTCGATGATATTTTTTCAAAGTCGTCAAAACAGCTTTTCTACAGATGAAATATCTAGACTATATGTTATTTTTATGAACTGCTCTACCTACCTACCTACCTCATGCACGAGAAGGAGGTTACAAAGTCCATTTCTCGAGGATGGGGTGGACCCCTCATTAGTTTCCCAGAAAGGAGACTCATGCCAGTTAATAGAGCTGATAATTAACTATACAGTGTATGAATTTGAAAAAAATCGGTCAAGTTATTCTTGAGAAAACCGTGAAAAACATGGTTTTTTAGTGATTATCCGCCATTTTTCTCAAGAATATTACGGAGCTCCTGCAATTTTCTTAGAAATGAGATTCATGTCAGTTGATTGGGCTTATAAATAGCTATCCATGGTATTAATTTGAAGAAAATCGTTAGAGCCGTTTTCGAGAAAACCCTGAAAAACATGGTTTTTTAGTAATTATCCGCCATTTTTTCAACCATCTTGGAATGAATTTTATTGAATTTCTTATTGTTGGATCCTCATGGTATAAGGACCTTAAGTTTAAAATTTCAAGTCAATCGGTTAATTAGGAATGGAGTTATCGTGTTCACAGACATACACACACAGACCAACACACAAAAATCATGTTTTTGGACTCAGGGGACCTTGAAACGTATAGAAATCTAGAAATTGGGGTACCTTAATTTTTTTGGAAAGCAATACTTTCCTTACCTATGGTAATAGGACAAGGAAAGTAAAAAATCTGGTGAGGCGCACACACACTTTCTTGCCGTTATGAAGTTTGATCACCTGACGCTAGTGTACTCGCGCATCTCAAGTCTACTATTCAAAGATATGAGACAGCTGGTGATAGGTCAATAACGCTGGAAACACACGAGGTCTGCTATCTCTTCATAGTGAATGATTTACTAGAACCAACAGTTGCCAACAGTTTGCAATTTAATAATCACATTTTCTCGGATTCCAAGCTTATTTTCAATTCTAGGTGGAAATGTTACTGAACATTAATTGCAGAGATTTTGCAGAGATTTATGTTTAAATTGTATATGAAGGCTGATAATTGAGAATCTAAAATCAAACATTGCATAGATGGGGCAAAACTCCTGGAATTTTTACAGATATAGGACTTGTTGCAGTTGATTGATTGATTGATTGATTGAGCACTTTATTTATGTAGACTACAACATATACTGGCTTATACACTTATATACAATAGCTTACAATACGCAAAATTATAGATGAATTTACATAATATAGACTAAGAAAATAACTATTGAACTGTATATGATATGAAAAAGCAATTTGTAATATAATACTATAGATAATAATCATATTGTTATGCATCTACATAAATTGGCGGAGCTTTGGACATATCAATGTCCATTCTTTGGGAAGAATATTAAAAATATCCTCCCCACTAACTCTCTACCAAATAGAGATTATCAATGACTATTAAATTTCAGGTAGCCTATAAATTTGATCAAAATCGTTGGAGCCGTTTTCGAGAAAATCGCGAAAAACCCTGTTTTTGACAACATTTTTGCCATTTTAGCCGCCATCTTGGATTGCATTTGATCGAAATTATTCGTGTCGGATCCTTGTAGTGTAAGGACCGTACGTTCCAAATTTCAAGTCATTCCGTCAACTGGGAGATGAGATATCGTGTACACAGACGCACATACACTCACTCACACACACACACACACACACACACACACACACACACACACACACACACACACACACACACACACACACACACACACACACACACACACACACACACACACACACACACACACACACCAATACCCAAAAACCACTTTTTCGGACTCAGGAGACCTTGAAACGTATAGAAATTTAGAAATTGGGGTACCTTAATTTTTTTCGGAAAGCAATACTTTCCTTACCTATGTTAATAGGACAAGGAAAGTAAAAATTAGAAAAAGAGTTTGATTTGTAGAGAATTGATATTTCACCTATTCCACTATATTTCCATGGGAGTGAGGCAATATTATAACTATATTCTAATATCCATATACAATGTCATATCTTACATATATGCTATAAAATATAGGCTACATCTATAAAAGCTCTATACAATACCAGTGCGAAGCTATTACATACTGTATAAAAGACGTATTGTTGTCTCTCTCACTCTCTCTCTATCTCACACACACATACTGGAGCTTAGTGAGTGGTGAAGTTAAGGGGGATACATTTTAAGAAGGGAGGGTTAGAGCTTACGCAGCCCCAATTTTCAGGGTTTGGGGGCGCAGGGGGGTGGAAGAGTAGTTCTAAAAGCCATCCGGAGACAGTTTTCACACTGTACGGTCTGAGAAACCACTTTCCATTCACTTTAAACCGTCAGCATGCATTATGTACACTTCCCCATTTCTCCCCATTCATGTAATACTGACAGTTTGATATGGTCTCAACTCCAGTGGTCTGACAGACCCGCAGTCAGCTATTCTACAACAATTAGCAGTTGCCACGTTAATTACAGCTGGGGTTAAGCGGGGCTTGCCTTGCCTTTAAATACTCGCAACCCCACTGCCTAGTTAATCACTTCCTACTGAATTTTTTTACTCCACACCCTCCCCTCCACCTGTTTTACTTCTTCCCTTTTCACTTTCAACACATCTTTGTCATCAGTTTTCAGCTCTATTATTCTTTTTCGGGGGTTTTCTATCTTTTTCAACCTGCTTTGTCGTCAGCTACAATGTAGACTAAGCTATTTGCTACGTTTTCTACAATGTCAGCTATTTTCTACTTTTTCTACTAATGTCAGCTTATTTTCTATATTTTTTCTACAAATGTCACCTATTTTCTACTTTTTTTACAAATGTCAGCTATTTTCTACTTTTTTTACAAATGTCAGCTATTTTCTACTTTTTTTTACTAATGTCAGCTATTTTCTATTTTCTTACAAATGTCAGCTATTTTCTACTTCTTCTACATATGTCAGCTATTTTCTTCTTCTTCTAATTATGTCAGCTGTTTTCTATTTTTTATTTTCCTCTATCTGCTATCTTCTTCAGCCTGTTTTCTCATTTAAAATACAGTGAACCTCCCCACAAGGGAATCCCCACCAACAAAAAGCAACAGGAATTGACTTGAGAGTGAATTTCTTTTCGAATTCTTCGATTTAATCACTTTCTTTGTATTTTTATTCCACTTGCTCTTATTCTTCTCTGTCCTGCCTATGATATATACAGTGGAAGCTCTCTTAACCGACCCCTACGGGACCGGACTGTGGTCGGATAACGAAAAAGGTCGGTTAAACCGAATAATATTGTAAATAGTCGTAATAGGTGTTAAAATCATTCAAACACGTGAAAAAAGCTTTTAAAAACTGTTCCTGAACTTTTAAAACTACTGTAGCCATTACTCACCCAATAGTCCTTATGATCTTCCATGTCCCTTGATCAATGAGACACCGTAATGTATAAAAATAAGAAGAAGTAACATAAATTTAACTCATTTCAATAAACACTCGCAAAATTATAAATTATAAATTAGAGGCTAAAATTTTCTAGGATTCAATTTGGGTGCAGTAGTCCTGAATGGATTTTTTATTACGCTTCCAGTCCTTGACCGTTGTAACACCGACACCGAGTTCATCGCTAATGCTTTCAACAGATTCCCCTTCATCAAGCCGTTCTATTGCTTTTAGTTTTTGTTCCATCGTCACAACCAGTCTCTTACGTTTAACACCACTCATTTTACACTACTGTACTATACACTAACAAAGTCAATTACATAAACAATTACGGTATCAAAAACTGTTAAATATCAAAGTTTGCAAACACAGTTAGCACACTAGAAACTTCCCGCACATGATAATGAGAGCAACTGACTGAATTTTGACTTGCTACGGAATCATATGTTCGACCTGTTGAAACATGAAAGTTATTTTTGGATCGTTATCGCAGCAGCAGCGGAAGTTTGTATATTTCTGGAAACGGTCGGTTAATCCGACAGGCGGTTGATCCGAGGTCGGTTGAGAGAGCTTCTACTGTATGTAGTTTCTTTGCCCAAATGTAGTGTTCATCCTTGATACTATTAAATTCGTTTTTCTCTGCCTTGTTTGATACGCTGAAATACGTCTTCGAGAGACGTAGCCGACCTATCTCCAATATTGGAGGCTACGCTAGTGAACGGGACAGATTCGTAGCATGGAATTGTGATTGGACGTATTGCAGCGTAGCGTAGCTTCGCGATGCTAAGAGATCCTTGTGGCAATATTCTTGCTCGATTGACCGTGATTTGTGGGTATAATCTAATTAGAACTATTTTTGTGTAGTTGAGAAGTTGATATTGTGGTAATTATTCATATTGAATGAAAAAGACTAAGAAATTGTCAAAAACCCACTAATTTATTGATAATTAGAAAGACCGGTTTCGGTAAACTGAGTTTATCAGAGATTGACAATGGTGTAATAACCGAAACCGGTATTTCTAATTATCAATAAAACAGTGGTTTTTTGACAATTTCTTAGTCTTTTTCATTCAATTAATTAGAACTAGCGTGAATAATATCTTCACTGTACCGGATACTGTGGTGATCAAAGTTTCATTGTTCAATTGGCACTATCATCAAAATATAATATGATTGAAGAAATTGTACATAACGTTGGTAAATATCATAAAATGCGAGAAAATCAGAAAATCTAGTTGAGACTTGAGCTATTTCACTCCTTATGTTTGATGACTCCAGTCGTTACTCTATTGACTCTCGGAGTCATATTACAGCGTCAACGTATTTCACGGTGGGATGACGCTCCTAACAACTTGCCCGATGTGATTTGGCGTGGGATCGGTGTAAGCGACAACCTCCATAGAATTGCACGTGTTTATAATTGGGTGATACGGGTGGGATATCGGTGGGATACCTGTTTGATATCCAATATAGCACTATATGAAAATTAAATTAAACACTAACAACTCCCAATATATCGACTATTATCGTTTATTATGTTTGTTTTTTTTTTCAATTTCTTGAGAAGTACACTAAATATGAGGTCAACATTATAATAACAATATTTATTGATTAACATTGGTGTTGCTATCCTTGTCTACCATTCGACAAAGCAAATAGCGTTATCCTTTTCCAGTTGCCATATCGTATTTCAACAATGTAAAAATATATTTTTATAAATAAAATATTTAATATCAATCATAAAAATATATTATTCAAACATTGAATAATATATTTTTCCTACAGATACCCTGAAAAGTGACCATTTGTGCACTGATTGCAGGCTGCAAAGAATCACTTTTCCGCACTAGTGCGCAAAGTGAGTACTTTGCGTACTCCAGATTTGCAGCATGACAACGCAAAATAGTTAGTAGGTTATATGGAGCACCAGTGCAGCAAAATCAAAATTAAGTTTGTAACAGTGACTGCTGTGGCTGCTATAGTGAGCAGAGGTGCAACCAAGCACAACGCGCTAATTATTAAGTAGATACTATAATGGAGGACAACGACAGCACAGTGCCACCACAGCACACACCACACAGCTGCCCCCCGCCATTCAAACACACATACATTATTCAGGCAATTTTACCCATAATTACCCACTTTTCATATTCAATGGTAACTGTAGGAAAAATTTAATGTGAAATACGTGCGCAAAGTTCGTTTGCTGCACTCAAGAAACCATTCCGCAATCGCCTACGGCTCGGTCGTAAACGTTTCTTTCGATGCAGCAAACTGTCACTTTGCGCACTAGTTGCACAAATAACTATTCTTGGCGAGTGGAATATAATGGATCATTTTCAACTAGAGCGAACAGTTAATATTACTCCAGATATACCGCCATCAGATATTTCTTTATAGAAGGCAGTGGCAACGCTGTTCTTCTATCTTTCTCCTTCGCAATTATCACGTAGATCTCTCTATAGCTAGTTCAACCAAAAATCTATTGATTAGTCATATTCAATTCAAATTTTTTCAATTCAAATTTTATTTATTCAAGTAAGTTACAATACATTCTGGTTTATACACGAATCTACAATAAATTACAGTACAACAACCAATTATGCAACAAATTTCACATAATTATTATGAAAACTTATTAATTACAATGGAGATTGAATGCAACATTAGAATATTGATAATATAGTATTGTAATGTAACTACATAAATCAGCGGTGTTCCAACAATGAATAAATGATAATTTTAATGAATAAATATACACCCCACTATAAATTATATGTGTTGGGGTATAAGTAATTAGTTGCTTATTGCGTGTTATCAACATAATATATAGATATATGGAATTCCAACTATTACCTATTTGATTGAAGAGACTTCAGATATTGTCAAAAAAATCCACTTTATGTTGATGAAAATTATTATTTTAATACCTCTTTATCAAATACTGGATATTGGGTCAGATACTGGTATAGTAGCAAGCAGTATAACGAATTTTATCGCATCAAAATAATCCAGATTGTGAAACAATATTGAAGACAGGATTGAGATAAAAAATGGACGAAGGAGTCTTGCTGATGATTCAATTATTTGGCTTTTAGTGCTTTTCGTCCCACTGAAATTCAGAAGCAAATAGATGCGATTCTCTCTTTCTCAATATTATCAGCCATCAGCAACAATAACACAAAAAATCCATCATCACAGAATAATCGAACGGTTCTGTTTGCGAGAAGAGTGAGGGATAAGGAGATAGGAGATGAAAAATAATCCGAATATAATGAATTTATTTCCAATTCGAAGTCAATATACACAATGTAGCAATATTTATTGTTACAATTGTGAGCGATGAGAATTATGCAAATTAGCCTGAGAAGTTAGCCTGTTATGAAAATGGATTGTGCTGTTTTGCTTTTCTGTGTTGTGTTGTGTTGACTCTGTAAGTGTGTGCGTAGAAGCTAGGATCCTAGGAATAACATCAATTTTCCTGGAGCAACAGTCTAGTTCATGAACCTTGCTTTTTGCGTTGTGTAGTGTCGACTCTATAGGTGTGTGTGTAGAAGTTGTGGGAAGATCAACGATTTTCCTAGAATATAAGTCTGGTTCACAACCTTATAAGGCAAGGAATTTATAGCTGCCTAGGAAAAATAGCTGTCACTTGGTGGGAGAATGTATCTTAAATTGTAGTTGTAACGTCCCTTTCTATTGGTGGAAATTTTTCTAGAGAATAGTAACTGCCAATCACAGTTGGTGTTGGTTAGGTCTATCTAGCATGGACGATCACACAGCTGTCCACATCAAGACGAGAAAAGCGAAGTGGCTTCACTCAGTGTCTGTCCTCCGACATAAGCAGTACTAAATAATGTAATCTGTTCAGAACTTGGTATTAATCTTGGCTTCCATGCCAGCTTTAGGCTTTTTTTAGTATTTGGCTCTGGAACCTTTTGTTCCAGCAGCATTTTTAGTCTTTTGCCTATGTAGTCGCTTTAATTAAGAAGAGAGAGAGAGTATCAAATTGTCACCTCACAATGGAGATTTTTCTCCTATAACCGCTACTAAAGGTACGTCATAAATTTATAATATTATTAAGGAAAATATCTTCAAAGAAAGCTTCCATCAAAGTATTTATTGTAATGTAAGAAAATTAACGATATATGTTTGGTAGAAATTTAGAATACCTATTAGTAGGAATTAAGATATTTTGTTTGATTTAAACTATTTTTGAAGAGGAAGCTATTAACCTAAATTTCAATTACTGTTGTTTACACAGATGTACACAGACTGTGTTGACTGATGTTTACAGTATATTATTCTATCAGTATTTGTTGGTTATAGATTTTATTTGTCTTTTGATGCTTAGGAAAAGCTTTCATGATTATTTAGGAAACATCTATCATGTAATTTATTCTTTTAAATTACACCATAAATGTGATTTATGTAAGAGAACTGACTAAACTAACAACAATACTCAAAATACCTTATTATGAAGTAATTCAATCAACTTGTGAATTATGTAGGCCTATTATGGAATACTATGTACTCATTGCTTTGTGTATAGGGCGTAACCCTTATTACAAATAAATTCTATTCTTTTATATCAAGAGATTGAAGTAGGTAATGCCTACTTATGTTTTAAAGTAATTGAGCTATATAACCTAAAGTAGGTTGTTTTTATTATGTAACTGAAGTTAAGTTAATTGGTTTTATCCTAGTTTATTTTTATTCTAACAGCGGTGTAAGTATGGGGATCAACGTACGAATCCATCATTTCATGGGTTCATGAACGTGTGTCTGTAAGCCGCTGAGACGCCTCTGAATCGATGGCCGTCCTAGCTTGGGGTATGCTGTCTCCTGTCCATCTGGACGTGTAGAGCTCGATCGCCGAGCCTAGATTCAATTTGAAGAAACAGCTATGAGGTAACAACTTTTTTCCAAATTAAACGAACGTCCCAGGAACTCCGGATGTGACAAAATGGGTTTTAGTGACGACAGACTTTCAATCAAGTAAAACGTGCGGAATTAGACTTTTGTTAAATCATAATTTTGAGATATTATTGGGGATAGATAGATTATTAATTTTATTAATTTGGTTTGAGTAATAGATTTTCGGTTGTATCTTTACATTGAAAAGTGAGGCCATATTTTCTCTGTAAGGATCCAGCTGGGAATTTCAGTTTTCTTTAAATTTATAAATAATTATAATCTTCTAAACTACTAAAGGTTGAATGAGTACATGAATTTTTTAAATGTCCCTTATTGATTAAATTTAATGTTTTAAAATAATTCTCATCTTAAAGTTGTAAAGGATCAAATGAAGTTTCAAGGACCCTAACCTTTCCTAAATTTGTTTTGATGACACATATTTTTGAATAGTTTTTTTTTTAAGGTAGTATACCATGATGTGATACTTGAGGAATGTTTGTCCTTGCAGCTTTCATGATATAAAGATACAGAATAGTTATTATGGGTGATCATTAATATTTGATAATGTTTTGATAGTGTTTTAAAGTTTCCAAGTGTGTTCTAAATTTAATGTTCTAAGAATTTTATGAATTTGATGTGGATCTTTTCTTAACATATGTATGGTTATTTATGATTAACTTTTGAGAAATATTTATGATGATTTTTAATTCTTCTTTCTGAAATTAGAGTCCTTTAAGCTTCTTATGATTCAATCTAAAACGTTTTCAATGTAGAGCATACGGAATAGGTTATTACCGTATTATCTATTTCAGAGATAACCTAACCTTAGTAATTTTGTTTTCGGTTTTCATAATGTAACTTCCTTTTGTTTTATTAATTGTTGAATTTAACTGTAAGAGGTGATAATATAGTTGATACCTTCTCTCTATTTCGTTGTCTCTCTTGTCATTTCTGGTTTCCCGTTCTCTAGCACTAGGTGTGTTTATCAAGCATCCCTTTTATTAAGTTATATTGTGTGTGCTTCTAAATTCAAAATTCAAAATTAACTTTCTAATTACATAGCACGGCACAATTTGCTGCGCCACTCTGCTACTTTTGCTCTTTTTACTGACTTATTATGTTAATTTCAAATCAGTTTATTCATAAAATTGATAAACATTCTTATGGCTAATGAATGCTTGATTCCAGAAATGAGTATTGAAGTTTGGAGCAGCATACAAATGCTGAAGATAAACTAATTGAAGTTGAATTTTTTATTATTTTATTAATGTGATCAATATTAATATTTTCCCTGTCTGTGTTTCCATTTAGCTGTGATGCCCTAGCTCAAGGCATTATACTGGTGTAGGGACAATTCTATTTTTGAGATTCTTATAGGAAATGACATGTTAGGGACAGTCAGAAATTTAGTGCAAGTTTTGATATGTCAGAAGACTGTAGTGACAGTAGCGTTGCAGATTGTAGCCTGGATAATTGAGAATAAAGTTGAAGTAAGGTTAGCTTTGAGGAGTACATCAGGAAAATAATAGTTGAGTGATAAGTTGAATTTATTTTGTTTGTTTGAGTTTTGGTTTTGTGTTCAAATTAGTCCTTGCATCTTCTAATGAAAACCTAATTTCAGTGTTGCATCAAAGACCACCAAGTCTTGTGAATGGCGATTTTGCGTTTGATTGAGCTGATAGACGATGGCTGCAGTGTTGAGTCTTGATGTTGTCCGTGATGCTGATCTTCAATAGCGGGTCTGGTGAGCCAACATACTGTAAGGTTGGTGCCGAGACAAACATTGTCTATCCTTTATTATATTGTTTGAGATGTTCGTCTATCAAAATTCAGTTATCTGATTAGTACTGGAATTTCAGTTGTTTGATAATATTTCATTGGTAGGGTCAGTAATGTGGTATAATAATATAGGGTGTATTTTGTGGTCTGGCATTGTGAAGAGAGTTGTCAGACGTGATAGGGTTTGTTAACGTTTCCTTTAGGCTGTGGTAATTTTTTTTTGAGCTTAGATAGATAGATGTGAGAAATCTTATCTATTGAAGTTGTAGTTTTGTTTGATGAATTAAGTATCTGGAGTGAGTGTCGCCAGTTGTAAGGGGCACTACTCAGATGAGGTCCATATGACAAATCAAGGTTAATAGCTGGGACTATCCTTGTTGTATTTGTGGAATGGAAGCTAGAATTTTAGCAAAAGGTACTCAGAGTAGTATGAGCTAAAATTGGGTTATTCTGTTGAATGGTGTGGTTCCTTTCTGAAGATTTATGGGGGTCTGAAGAAAATAGATGGAATGCTGACCAAGATCAGGATTTTTTTTGAAATTTTAGGGTAAGCCTCAGTTGAAAGGTTCGTTAGATTGATAGCTGGTAATGGCCACAATACACTGTCAAAATTTATTATCTAATTTCTTGGGATAAAATTTATCTAAATAATGTGGGTAGTGAAAATTTAAAGTTTTATTTAATAGGAAAAATGGTTATATTATTAATAGGTCAATGTGAATTTGAAATGAGTATAATAAATGAAAAAAAAATTGAGAAAAGTTTAATTGGGATTTTATAATAATAAATAGTATACTGCTATAGTTAATTTGGTGATGCAGACAGTGGAAAGTAATTTTTTTCAATACAGAGAACTTGGGGAAAATAAAAATAAATAAATAATATTTGAATTGTATGGTGATAATTAATTATGAGAATTAATTTTACTTGGTGATAGGATAATCGATTATTTTTTGCAGTATTGTGAGGATGAATAAGAGAGATTCAATATATTATAATTTTGGTTTAGTATCTTGTGACCTTGAATTTCTAGGAATCTTGTATGATGGGTAATAATAAAGTGAAGAATCAATGAATAAGATAGACAGGATATAGAATCATGTCCTATAATAATTAATTGCAGCAAAAGTGATTAATATTAAAAGGGGGAAGAATCGGGAAATGTAGAAAAATAGGAAAAGTAGTTCTTTAATATAACATAAACATGGAAAAATGATTGAATAAAACAAAAAAATAGAAAATAGGGAACGGGAAGAAAATAGAGGTAGTTAAATTTTTCACAACTTTTGTGATGATAAAAAAAGGGAATATGTAACGGGAAATGGAACAGGTTTCAGTACTATAGAATATGGAACTATTTGTTTTATTAATCTTGAGAAAATGCTTATGTTGTTTGCTTTAGCTTGTCTTTGTCAATGGAATTCTTAAAATAAAGGTTTGAGTTTCTGAAGGTTCTTCTTTGAGTGTGGTAGGCAGTATAAAATTTTGTTCAAATATTTTTGGTGGAACTTAGTTCAGTTATATACTAGTCGATAGTGGAAAATTTTCTTTATGATATGGTTCAGTGTCTGTTATCATGATCATTGGCCTAGGCGTTTGTACCGTCATATTTCTTCATGTGCTGGAGAAATGAGTTTGAGTATACAAGGAGAAGATAGTAAGTAGTAATTTGATGTGTTGAGAGAATATCGTAGTCAGTTTTTTTTTTTGAGTTGCCAAGGTCCATTAGTTGTTGTACTGTGGTTGTACCAAGGTGATAGGGAGCACAAATAGTAGGTATACTGGTGTATGTATATTGTCCTCAAATGTTGCTGTCCCAAGTGAGTAATGAGTAACGGAAATTAAGTGGTAATGATGTACTGAATAGTTGTATCTCTGTTTGTGAAACAGTGAAGATCTTAGTCTTTTCCAAAAGGGAAAATTCAGAATTGTAGCGTAGGTGTTGCTAGGTAATTGTGGGACAATTCGCGATGTCCTTTATCTTCAGCTAAAACCGACGTTATTTTGTTGCACGAAATTGCAAGGAACGAGATAGAGAGTATAAATGGGTGATATGAGTTTTGTTGCTAAGTTGATACGTGTATCAAGGTCAACGTGTATCATGATACGTAAGCTGCTAACATCGTTGCATGTGAGTTAACTCTGTGTAGTTATTGGCTTCATGACATTGAAAAGCGGTTGCATACGTAGGTCAGGGTTGCTTTGACATGAGGCGGCCGTCAGCTGTTTCAGTGGTGAGATGCGTCAAATGTCAGTTGCTCGATTTTAACAACTTGTCGAGTTATGATGGTCTGGTCATATGATTGTGATAATTTGATAATTTTTTTTAATTTGTTGTTTCTATTTAAAATTTTTTTGTTGAGGTTAGCTATGGGATAATCTGATTATGAACTTAACAGCAGAGGATTGATTGGAGAGTCTCTTTAAATATTTTGGTCGTTTTATTAATTTTGATTTTATTTTTGTCACTGTTTTTTGATGTATATTACTGGTTGTTAGCTTCATATGAGACAGGGCCCGTCTAGATGTGGAGTTTGGCAGCCGGTTTTGCACAATTTCTAGTTGACTTTACAAAAATTTTTGGTGTCTTATGTTGCAAAATTTTACGAGTTTTCCACAAGGTTTTCTTAGATATCTTGATTATTCCAAATTAGTTGATTACCTTCATGGTGATTTGTCTTAACTTTTATGAGATCGAAATTTGTTGCTAGTCCACTTGGTTAGTTAGAAAATTGTGAAGTTGGTTATTTTGCTTGTTCCTCCTGATGTTTATGGCTAGTTCTTTGAATTGCATTAAAAATTTTTGTTGCTTTCACCTGATTGTAGTTCGAGTTTGATTAGTCTGAGATTCATTATTAGTATTTTATTTGAAATTTTGAGGTGAATAATTCCTTTTTGTAGTTATTGGTCTTATACAGGGTGTTACCGATAGCATTGTCATGTTGTTTTCTGCCAAATTTTTTTACGACTTAACCCGGTGTTCCACACTCAAGAAGGGGGAGTATTGTAGCAATATTTATTGTTACAATTGTGAGCGATGAGAATTATGCAAATTAGCCTGAGAAGTTAGCCTGTTATGAAAATGGATTGTGCTGTTTTGCTTTTCTGTGTTGTGTTGTGTTGACTCTGTAAGTGTGTGCGTAGAAGCTAGGATCCTAGGAATAACATCAATTTTCCTGGAGCAACAGTCTAGTTCATGAACCTTGCTTTTTGCGTTGTGTAGTGTCGACTCTATAGGTGTGTGTGTAGAAGTTGTGGGAAGATCAACGATTTTCTTAGAATATAAGTCTGGTTCACAACCTTATAAGGCAAGGAATTTATAGCTGCCTAGGAAAAATAGCTGTCACTTGGTGGGAGAATGTATCTTAAATTGTAGTTGTAACGTCCCTTTCTATTGGTGGAAATTTTTCTAGAGAATAGTAACTGCCAATCACAGTTGGTGTTGGTTAGGTCTATCTAGCATGGACGATCACACAGCTGTCCACATCAAGACGAGAAAAGCGATGTGGCTTCACTCAGCGTCTGTCCTCCGACATAAGCAGTACTAAATAATGTAATCTGTTCAGAACTTGGTATTAATCTTGGCTTCCATGCCAGCTTTAGGCTTTTTTTTAGTATTTGGCTCTGGAACCTTTTGTTCCAGCAGCATTTTTAGTCTTTTGCCTATGTAGTCGCTTTAATTAAGAAGAGAGAGAGAGTATCAAATTGTCACCTCACAATGGAGATTTTTCTCCTATAACCGCTACTAAAGGTACGTCATAAATTTATAATATTATTAAGGAAAATATCTTCAAAGAAAGCTTCCATCAAAGTATTTATTGTAATGTAAGAAAATTAACGATATATGTTTGGTAGAAATTTAGAATACCTATTAGTAGGAATTAAGATATTTTGTTTGATTTAAACTATTTTTGAAGAGGAAGCTATTAACCTAAATTTCAATTACTGTTGTTTACACAGATGTACACAGACTGTGTTGACTGATGTTTACAGTATATTATTCTATCAGTATTTGTTGGTTATAGATTTTATTTGTCTTTTGATGCTTAGGAAAAGCTTTCATGATTATTTAGGAAACATCTATCATGTAATTTATTCTTTTAATTACACCATAAATGTGATTTATGTAAGAGAACTGACTAAACTAACAACAATACTCAAAATACCTTATTATGAAGTAATTCAATCAACTTGTGAATTATGTAGGCCTATTATGGAATACTATGTACTCATCGCTTTGTGTATAGGGCGTAACCCTTATTACAAATAAATTCTATTCTTTTATATCAAGAGATTGAAGTAGGTAATGCCTACTTATGTTTTAAAGTAATTGAGCTATATAACCTAAAGTAGGTTGTTTTTATCATGTAACTGAAGTTAAGTTAATTGGTTTTATCCTAGTTTATTTTTATTCTAACAGCGGTGTAAGTACGGGGATCAACGTACGAATCCATCATTTCATGGGTTCATGAACGTGTGTCTGTAAGCCGCTGAGACGCCTCTGAATCGATGGCCGTCCTAGCTTGGGGTATGCTGTCTCCTGTCCATCTGGACGTGTAGAGCTCGATCGCCGAGCCTAGATTCAATTTGAAGAAACAGCTATGAGGTAACAACTTTTTTCCAAATTAAACGAACGTCCCAGGAACTCCGGATGTGACAAAATGGGTTTTAGTGACGACAGACTTTCAATCAAGTAAAACGTGCGGAATTAGACTTTTGTTAAATCATAATTTTGAGATATTATTGGGGATAGATAGATTATTAATTTTATTAATTTGGTTTGAGTAATAGATTTTCGGTTGTATCTTTACATTGAAAAGTGAGGCCATATTTTCTCTGTAAGGATCCAGCTGGGAATTTCAGTTTTCTTTAAATTTATAAATAATTATAATCTTCTAAACTACTAAAGGTTGAATGAGTACATGAATTTTTAAATGTCCCTTATTGATTAAATTTAATGTTTTAAAATAATTCTCATCTTAAAGTTGTAAAGGATCAAATGAAGTTTCAAGGACCCTAACCTTTCCTAAATTTGTTTTGATGACATATATTTTTGAATAGTTTTTTTTTAAGGTAGTATACCATGATGTGATACTTGAGGAATGTTTGTCCTTGCAGCTTTCATGATATAAAGATACAGAATAGTTATTATGGGTGATCATTAATATTTGATAATGTTTTGATAGTGTTTTAAAGTTTCCAAGTGTGTTCTAAATTTAATGTTCTAAGAATTTTATGAATTTTATGTGGATCTTTTCTTAACATATGTATGGTTATTTATGATTAACTTTTGAGAAATATTTATGATGATTTTTAATTCTTCTTTCTGAAATTAGAGTCCTTTAAGCTTCTTATGATTCAATCTAAAACGTTTTCAATGTAGAGCATACGGAGTAGGTTATTACCGTATTATCCATTTCAGAGATAACCTAACCTTAGTAATTTTGTTTTCGGTTTTCATAATGTAACTTCCTTTTGTTTTATTAATTGTTGAATTTAACTGTAAGAGGTGATAATATAGTTGATACCTTCTCTCTATTTCGTTGTCTCTCTTGTCATTTCTGGTTTCCCGTTCTCTAGCACTAGGTGTGTTTATCAAGCATCCCTTTTATTAAGTTATATTGTGTGTGCTTCTAAATTCAAAATTCAAAATTAACTTTCTAAATTCATAGCACGGCACAACAAACAAAAGCATTGCGGGGAGGAGGGAAGGAGGGACGGAGGAATTTATTGGTCCGAAAAACCTTGTTGCAAAAGGAGAGAATTAAGTTGTTGCCCGTCTACTGGATAAGAAGGAAGAGGCAACATCTCAGGAGAAGAGAGAGTAAGTGGAGAAGAGAAAGGAGTGGGAGTTGAAGAAGGAGAAAAATAAGAAGAAATGAGTAGGAAGTGAGGAAGAAATTGAGGGAGGAAAAAAGATGGACTTATTGAGAGAAGATAAATTAAGGAAAAATGTATTTTTTATATTAAAAGTGGATGTTCTTAAGAAACTGATGTTGGGTTTTTTCAAAGGAAAGAGTCATGAGAAGGAAGACATAGAAAGAGAGAGAGAGAGATTGTGTGCGATGAACGAAAAAGAGTGATGCGGGAAAAACAAAAGCAAAATTCCTATCCCAATCCTTTTAGGCACACTTCTTTAGACTTGAAAGCAAGAAAACCGCACTACTATTTTTTGGGATTGTACATCTCCTCCTCTCATTAGCCTCCTTCCCCTCCTTCTCCTTATTCTTCTCTTTTTTATCTTCTTGTTCTACTCCTTCTCCTTCTTCTTATTCATTCTCTTCCCGCAATGGAAGAACCAATTCCCGTTTTCATTATTGGAGGCTGCTCCACAGCAGCTTTGTTTATCACGGTGTTGGATTGATGAAGCATAAAAGACTTCAAGGAAAGGAGGAGAGAGCGGCTGAGTAAGAAAGTGGGGGAAATGAATTGAAATAAAAACCCCTTTCTCAGGATTCTCTTACTTTCCTCCCTATATCTTACACCCGAATTCCGTTAAAAAGTCTCTGGCTTTTCCTAATGTATGTTCTTCTTGATTTATTTTTCCACCTTCTTCACTTTAATTTTATATTCCATCATCTTCTTCATTCTCCCTTTGGATTCTCATTCGTATTTTCTCTTAGGCACCATTTGGAAAAACCAATATTTATCTAAACAAAGCTCAATGCCACGATGTTCGACTCACGGTCCTGAATTATTCCAATTGTGCATCATTCTTGTAATATCTGACAAATCATCTCATCCAGTTTGTATCTGTTGAATTACCGGATATTTTTTTCTTTCTCTTTCTCTTCCTCTTTCTCTCTCTTTCTCTCTCTTTCTCTTCCACTGTCTTCCAGATCCAGTTTGATCCAAATCCAAATAGATTTTTCTACACATCAACAATACTTTTACGGGACTACAATGATTTTGCAACTTGTTTCTGATTCTAAGGCCCGGTTGCACAACAGCCGGTTCAATTTTAACCGTGATTAATTTCACGAGAACCAATCAGAGAAGGCGTTTTTGAAAAGACGGCTTTTCTGATTGGTTCTCGTGTAATTAATCCTGGTTGAAATTTAACCGGCTGTTGTGCAAACAGACTCGAATTTTTTCCAACGTACTTATCAGTTTATCAGTCACTTGATCATTCACCTGCATTATCTTTTCCCTGTTGCACTTAGCCTACCCCTCTTCCTTCTCTTCTACCTCTACTTCTTATACTTGTTTCTTTTTCCAATATGGATGCTTTTAAACTGTTCTTATCAATATCACTATTTTGGAAACTTTCAATTATCAAATTTCGGGAGAGATACTGAGAGACCTATCATAGAACAGACAAATTGTTCGTGAATGACATTTTCACAGAGTTGAATGAAAAAGACTAAGAAATTGTCAAAAAACCACAGATTTATTGATACTTAGAAAGACCGGTTTTGGTTATTACACAATTGTCAATCTCTGATAAACTAAAACTAAATACAAGAGCAGCAAAATTTATAAAATGTTCCTTTCTGCTACTCCATACTTGAGTTTCAATTTAAAATATAACTTCACTTGTTCAGCTTGACTTGCTACTTTCACCGCTGTAATAACCGAAACCGGCCTTTCTAAGTATCAATAAATCTGTGGTTTTTTGACAATTTCTTAGTCTTTTTCATTCAATATGAATAATTACCACAATATCAACTTCTCAACTACACAAAAAGTGAAATTTTCACAGAGTATCAAAAATACAAACATTTCAAAAATAATAATCTCCATCAAGTTATGCAAAAGTACAGGAGTATTTGATAAGAACTTCGTCACCTAAGTAATGCGAAAAAACTATTTGAAAGAAGAGGATTTGGCACATAGGAGTTGTTCTCTAGTACCCCTACGGAAGGAATAAGAGTGTAGAAATAAGTAGTAGAAAAGAATAAAAAGAAAAATGAGAAGAAAAAAAGTAGAATAGGAAAAAGAAAAAAGAACTCGAGAGTGGGGAAAAACAATAAAGCCCAAACCCGGAAGGTGCGATAAATTTTAAATCCTCTTTGTTCCGGTGTTTTATTTTCCTTTTCTTTGTTAGTCCCTCCAGTGAAAAACATCCCCGCAAGAAAAATAAACAGAATCTTTTCTCTAGAGACAATGTACGCCGATTAAATAGCCCTTGTAAATCAGCCCGGGCACTTGAAATAAACTCAGCGCAACTTAATTCTGAGCTCTGTCTTGTAAAATAGTTGTATGTTTATTAACTGGGTTTCCCACTCAGTATTCGTTTATGTTATGTGTTCTGGATCATGCTTATCAATAATGTACTCTAGTATTTTGATAGAAGAACGAAGGCTTGATTATCGAATTTTCGGGTTTGCCAGTCGTTATTATCCTTCATTTCTCATTAACATTATTCAATGATGGAAACACATAATTATAGCATGATTGAGAATAAAAATCAGGCTCATTCCATTCTTGAATTTTGAATGAATTATTATACAAAATGTGGTTATATGTGCAACAACATAAATAAACTTCAATTCTGAGCAGAGACAACAATATTTCATGTAGAATTCGCAAGAGCTTGTTCAGGAAGTGCTACACATCTCGATAATAAATGTTCACTGTATACAAAATCCTCCATGAGAAATGGCTGAAAAATATAAAATTAATGTAAATTAGAGAACGAAATTATCCAAGCTCCGACTATCCGATTCGCTTTTGGAAGAAAGTAGGCGAAATTTCCGCGAATTTCAGATATATTCAAAAAGCATTTAACGACACCTTTTAGCAAATTTAATTCAAACAGTAAAGAGTAAAGTCGTATCTAACCAATACCTGTGATTAAAGTAATCAATACTATAATATATTTAATGAATTCGACTGAGTCATTGTCAATATTGTAGAACCGTTCCATAATTGAATAAAAACACACATTTGTTGTCAAATTCTACACAGTTTTATTCGGTACACGACCATGGTTTCGTGACCACACCACACGTGACCGCAAGGTTTCGTGTTGTTTAAACGACAACAAACCACTGGTCACCCTTGTCAGCTGGTCCCCAACTCAGACTAAGTTTATAGGTTAATTTCATAGATTATAGATTATATTCAATTGATTTATATATTTATACATATTTAATACATTCTTTGTAATATAATCAGACAACAGTAAATTTAGAAGTTTCCAATCACTATTTCTCTTTACCAAATGTATTAAGTTATGCTGGCTAACATGTACCAATTTTCATGTTCAATAACCTTGACCTTTTATCTTTAGTCAACTCGAAAATGTGACCGGTGTGGTCACGAAACCTTGGTCGTGTACCGAACAAAACTGTGTAGAGTTTGACAACATATTTGTGTTTTTATTCAAATATTTAATGAAGGTTTCCTTACTAAATTTCCTGGTTATTGTGTGCGTAATTATTTGACATCATAATTTTGTATCATTGAATTAATAAAAGAAAACCTCAGTTATCCGAATATTCGATCAACCGAATGGGATCTGGTCTCAATTTATTCAGATATTTGGAGTCTACTGTAGTCCAAATTGATAAAAAAGAGTTTGTCAGTGATTGACATGGTGTAACAACCGAAACCGGTCTAAGTATCAATAAATCTGTGATTTTTGACAATTTCTTAGTATTTTTATTCAATATGAATAATTACCATAATATCAACTTCTCAACTACACAAGAAGTGAACTGACATGACATAAGGTTGGAGAAGAGTAAGTAAAGTAGAGTACGGTATTAAGATGAGTCAGCAGGAGTCTATTATGAGGAGTTGGAAGCTAGTACAGTTTGAAAAGATGAAATTAAAACACTCTCTATGAGGCGAAGTTAAGACTTTGAAGAGTTTTTAATATTTAAAAATGACTTTATAGATTTGAAAAAGTAGTCCAAACATTGGCTCGGGTTTCAGTCGAATTTGAAGTAAGGCAAATAAATAAAGGTTTATAATTATTTAAATTTTTTAATTTTCAACAAGAGGGTTGAAGATAAACTTTAAAATGAAATTGTTACTATTAATTGATTTCGAAATTATGGAACCAATCAATCATAGACCATAGACCATATAATGCTGATCGTTTAAACCGGGAATGTAACACATTATAATGAATACCACCATCCTAACAAGTAATCTAGCTTAGCTTAGCATTCTTGCTTTAGCTGGTCAATACATGAAATATGGCCCTTAGAATCCTCCCGAAATACACTGCAATGAAGACTCGAGTCAACAAAACTGACTCAACCAAGACTCCGAGTCGAGACTCTGTCAAATTAGTTGAGTGTTGCACCACTGGAGCGCGCTCGCCTGCATGTGACTTCTTGACGTGCTAAATCGAGTACAAATAACAGCTTGACATGCTAAACAGAGTACGCTAATCATGCTGTTACTGACAGACTCGCTGAACCGTAGATAAGTAGTCACACGAGTCACACACGAGGTGACTTGAATTGTCACATCACACATGATATTAGATTTACTTATGTGTGTCACTTGACAAGTCATTTGTCAAATATATTGCCACTTGATTAAGAAGTATGATAAAGAAAATAAATATAGCTTATTCTATATTTTATCCATGGCAGTAGTATGGTAGGTTACAACTACAAAACTTAGGCCTGGTTGCACAAAAGCTTGTTAACTTTTAATCATAATTAAATGCCACGAAAACGAAGCAGAGAAAGCTTTTCCGAAAAGAAGTCTTTTCAGATTGGTTCTTGTGGTATTAAACACGGTTTGAAATTTAACAGACTTTTGTGCAACCGAGGCTTGAAGTCGCTGAATGGATGAATGAATAAATGAGTAAATGAATGAATGAAAGAATAAAAGAATGGAAAATGAAAGAATGAATGAAAGAATGGATGAATGAATGCTAGAATGTACGAGATGAATTGTTCATATACACATTTTTGACTGATTCAGTTCACGAAATAAAAAACAAGTTATGATAGAAGTGAAAGAAGTAGTGACAGAAAGAAGAGTGGTTAAGAAAAAGGAATGAAAGAATAGAAGGGAATGGATGGGAAGAAGAGGGAACAAATAAGATAGAAAATAGGGAAAAAGTTTATTGTGAGATTCTTATTGATAAATCGGCGACTACTATAATCTAGATGACGTGATTTTCAAGATACGAAAATATGGAGAGTTAAAGTGAGAAATTAAGAGTATGGAACAGAGAGAGAGAGAGAGAGAGAGAGAGAGAGAGAGAGAGAGAGAGAGAGAGAAAGAGAGAGAGTGAGAGAGAAAGTGAGAAAGAAAAAGAGAAAGAGCGAGAGAAAGATAACGACAAGTAGCATCAATATAAAAATCATTGGCCACCGTGCGTTAAAAAATTTGGCAGTAGAACAGTGAATGCTTTCAAATGTACAAATATTTGTTCCACTTCGAACTCATTTTACCCTACGAACAAGAAGAAACAGAAAAGGAGGGAAAAGGAGAAACAGAAGAAGTCGAAGAAGAAGTAATGTGAGAAGGAGACCGAAAAGAAAAATGGGGAACAAAAACAAGAATGAGAGAAGAAGAAAAAAAGGACAGGGAGGAAGACAAAAGAATAAATTGAAATCTAGAAACAAGAATGAGAACAAGGAGAAGGAGAAGAGGCGAAAAAGGAGGAGAAGAAGGAGAAGAAGAAGAAGAAGAAGAAGAAAAAGCAACAAAGTAAAGGCCTCGTGTCTAGCCGATTTTATTTACATGTCACCAAAATAATCCGCATGTGACCTCCACTTCCAAATACTTTCGGGTCTGTGATTTGTGAGACCAAAACAGCGTATGAGGAATCAGAAAGAAAGAGAGAGAGCGCGAAAGAGAGAGAGTATGTGATGGATGGGAAGGAGAGAGGGTGAAAGAGTGAGGGAAAGAGAGAGGGTGAGAGAGAGGGTGAAAGAGTGAGGGAAAGAGAGAGGGTGAGAGAGAGGGTGAGAGAGAGGGTGTGAGAGTGAGGGAAGGAGAGATGTAGGGAGAGAGAGAATCAGGGAGAGAGAGAGTGAGTGAGTGAGTGAGAGAATGAGAAAGGAGAAGACGAGAGAAGATAGAGAACAGAACAGATAAGATGTGATTCAGAAGAGAGCCGACTATCTCTATAACTAATAGAGATTTGAATAGATTATAGTCGGTTTCAAATTAATAAATATGTTCAAAAGCTGAAAAACACTGGGCTCCTTCATTTCAGAAAATAAATTAGTACAGTTTTAAAGGATCATGTTCGCTAGTGGAGTATAATTAGATTAGAGTAGATCATATACAGTGAAAAAAATATGAGTAATAACTTATATAAATTTCACAGCCAGCTCTATAGGTTTGAATGGAGTCAAACTTGTATATCTTCCAAAAAGTACACAGTAGTTGTTGAAAGTGCTCGATTCAATTTTTCGATTTGTTAATAGATTAACTTGGAACTTTCAATATTCGTCGTAAATGGGCTATCATAAATGATTCTCATCCCATCAAAGCTGACAGTAGTGAAGTTAAATCTGCTATAATTGAAATGAGTTGATATATGATTGATAATAAAAATATTATGATAGAATTGAGAACTTTAACTGATTAATAATGACTATAATTTTGTGTTTCTCTAGCTCATAGATATTTTTGGATCAAAACTGAAATTGAAATTATTTCAATAGTGAAAACATAACCTATTTCTCGGACATGTTATTCATTATCAAAATTTGAGAATTGAATAGTGTTGGGCCATGCCTGATGTTCTTTCTCGATCATATTCATATGATTTGTAATTGCATCCACAAATGAATAAATTAATTAATTGACCGAGCGGAGTGAGGTCTAAGATTCAAGTTGACGGTTTGGCATTTCTCTTAATGTTTAAATGTTTTTATGTTGCGCATTTAAGGCGAAACGCGGTAATAGATATTCATGAAATTTGACAGGTATGTTCCTTTTTAAATTGCGCGTCGACGTATATACAAGTTTTTTTGAAAATTTTGCATTTCAAGGGTAATATAAAAGGAAAAAGGAGCCTCCTACGCCAATATTACCTTAAAAATCAGACTATAGAATTATTCATCTTAAATCAGCTGTCTAGTGGACTATAATACTACCCGTTCAAAAACATCGAACATCTTGTAAATGTATCTTTCCATCAACGTTAGTAGACAGTTGACTATTACTATACTACCCGTTCAAAAACATCCAAAATCTTGAAAATATATCATTCAATCAACGTTGTAGACAGTTGCAGCGAGACCTGATAACAGCGCTCACACTAACTAACATTCCGGGAAGACACGTCACGGTACGATAGGACAGAAAGCTCTATATTTATTTAGGATTTTTTCTAGACATTTTAAATTGATAAATTATTTATTAATTTTTGAGAAAAAATAACAACATGTCAATGTAACTTACTGAGCGCGAGGTCTTCTGTTCACAGAACTACTAGTTAACTTATGACACAAAACTTCAGTTTCTAGGACACTTATAAAACCGAATGGACCTTCAAACCTATGGATTCAGTATGAATATGATAATTGACCGAGCGAAGTGAGGTCTAAGATTCAAGTCGACGGTTCGGCATTTCTCTTAATGTTTATATGTTGCGCATTTACGGTGAAACGCGGTAATAGATTTTCATGAAATTTTGTCATGTATGTTCCTTTTTTTAATTGCGCGTCGACGTATATACAAGGTATTTGGAAATTTTTCATTTTAAGGAAAACATAAAAGGAAAAAGGAGCCTCCTTCATAAGTCAATATTAGAGTAAAAATCAGACTATAGAATTATTCATCATAAATCAGCTGTCGAGTTGACTATAAATTGCATGCCAGGACGCATGCAATTCAATATCTCAATGTAACTTGGTAAAAAATTAGCAGCTGTGTAGACTATAAATTGCATGCCACATTAAATGCAATTTTTATGCACTATTAAACAGGATGCAAATAACTTAAAACAGCTCGTCTGGGTGCCTAGATGTCTTCTGGTTTTCTCGCGCTAAATTCCAGAAAGCGTTATATGATAATTAAATGTTGTGTAAGCATGTTCTGATCAAATAAATAGTTAGTGTATCAGTGTGGTTGTGCTTATGGTTTGGTACGTCGTTATAACTGCGCGAGGTCTACTGTTCACAGAACTACTAGTTTATATATTCGTATATATATGCGTTTAACGTAGATGGTGCATATATGGGTCTAAATATTTGGTAAGCCAATTGTTCAATGCAATAATTGATGTCTAGTGACTCAATAAAACTAATTAATAGCTCCTCCAATACCCATTCATTTACTGATAACCATTCAAAACGAATACAGACGAACAACATTGAAAAACGCAGTATGAAAAGTTTCCTATTGTCATGATAAAGCGAAAATTGATTGGGGGTTTCAAACCACACGGGAGCGGTTTTTAAATTGCACGCCTTTTTTGTTAGCCTGTTAAAAAGCGTTGAGTGTCAAGTGGGGTTTATTTACAACATTAGTTCTCACTTTTGACACCAGTACGCGTTGTCATCGCAGCAGCGGTCGTTATAAGGTCCATTACATTCTGTCGAGTTGTCATAACTTTCATTCTTGAACGAGTCTCATTAAAAGGATGTTAACCTGCTTTTCAACTGAGCCGTTTTAAACGGTTATTGTTGAGATTTATCTGGTACTAAGTACTATACCTCTATTCAGATTCAAAACCTTTGTATTTTTTTTCATTGCTGTAAAACATCCTCGGTAAATTAAGAATCAATATGAAAAAAAATCAGTTAATCAGTTGAGTAGTTCAGACGTGATGAAATAAGCCGATTCTTTCGTTTATTATATTATACTTTTTGTGTAGTAGAGAAGTTGATATTGTGGTAATTATTCATATTGAATGAAAAAGACTAATAAATTGTCAAAAACCACAGATTTATTGATACTTAGAAAGACCGGTTTCGGTTATTACACCATTGTCAATCTCTGATGAACAGTCAATAAATCTGTGGTTTTTGACAATCTCTTATTGCCGGTTGCACAACAGCCGGTTAAATTTAACCGTGATTAGTTCAACGAGAACCTATCAGAGAAGCCGTCTTTTCAAAAAGGCCTTCTCTGATTGGTTCTCGTGAAATTAATCACGGTTAAAATTTAACCGGCTGTTGTGCAACCGGGTCTTTATCATTCAATATTATATTATAGACAGGCAGGTAACCTGTGCTCTGCAAGGGTCTATTTTAAAACTTGAACAACTGAAAGCTTGATGTAATAATATCTTGAAGAATTCAAAATAGGCCTTTAACCATCCTCGGTAAATAAAGAATCAATATGAAAAAATTCAAGTTAATCAGTTGAGTAGTTGAGACGTGATGATGCGTCATTCCTGAATGAATCTCCTATCCCGCATGTGTATAAGCCGATTCTTTCGTTCATTATATTATAGACTAGCTGGTAACCTTTGCTCCACCAGGATATAATTAAAAACTTGACAAACTGAAAACTTGGCCCACTGAATTCTTGAAGAAATGAAAATAGGCCTATAACCATCCTCGGTAAATTAAGAATCACTATGAAAGAATTCAAGTTAATAAGTTGAGCAGTTCAGACGTGATGATGCGTCATTCTTGAATGAATCTCCTATCCCGTACGTGTATGAGCCGAATATTTCGATCATTATATTATATTATTGACTCAATGAAATAAAATTATCATGAAAAATAATTTAGGGAGGATCAACAGGCACAGCCCAAAAATGTTCCTGCCCGAATTTTGATTGAATAAAATAGTCCAGAAAATAGGTTATGTTTTCTTCACTTTATAAAATTTTGTCTAAATTTCTCACCAAACACTTGAAACAATTAATTTGGAATTTAGAAAGATAGGGATCCGAATTGAATTATAGACTAGCAGGTAACCCGTGCATCACAAGAATATTATTAAAAACTTGACAAACTGAAAACTTGTCCTCCTGAATGCTTGAAGAATTAAAAATGGGCCTATGACCATCCTCGGTAAATTAAGAATGAATATGAAAAAATTCAAGTTAATCAATTGAGTAGTTCAGACGTGATGATGCGTCATTCATGAAGGATGGCCTATCATCTTCGTATCATTTTCGAATAATCTTTGTATCATCATTGCATCATATAATCTTCAGTGAAGTCTATTATAATGTTCGTTATAAAGACAGTATTTGATTAACATTGGTGTTGCTATCCTTGTCTATCATTGAACAAATCAGATAGCGCTATCCTTTTCTAGTTCTACAAGATACCCTGATCGTTTTCACAATGTAATAATATATTAATTAAGAAAATATCCAATCTCAATTAATCATTCAATCGTTGAGAAGCATTTTTTCTTGACGATTTAGAATATAATATTGTTAGTAAATTTTTAATGTATTTTTGAAATTGAAATTGAAATTTATTCACAACACTGACATATTTTACAAATATTTTTACAATGCAATCATTATAAAGAAACAGTATCATGATGGAAAAAAAAGAAAAGAACTTCAGTAGCTTAACAGCTGTGATTGAAGTTCTACACTATTGTTATTGTACATTATAATATGAACGAGACAGTCACTTGATTTTGGTAACTAAAATAAAAAAAAGTCTTTTTGCAATTTCACACAAACAAAATTAGAGCAATAGTAAAAATCTGGTGTGGTACACTCACACAACTTTTCCTTGCTCATTGAACTGTAAGCCTCATTCTTAGACGAGAATAATTTAGGGGAATAACATAATGACGATTGGCGGCAAAATTGCAACTACGATCAGACTACTTTATATGTGTAAATATATAATTATGTTTTCAGAGTACATTTTCCTTTGTGTAGATTGTGAAATTCGATGATTTTTTTCAAAAGTCAAAACAGCTGTTCTACAGATGAAATATCTAGACTATGACTGTGTTATTTTTATAAACTGCTCTACCTACCTACCTCATGCACTAGAAGGAGGTTACAACGTCCATTTCTCAAGGATGTGGTGGACCCCCATTAGTTTTCCAGGGAAAAGACTCATGCCAGTTGATAGAGCTGATAAATAACTATACAGGGTATGAATTTGAAATAAATCGGACAAGTAATTTTTGAGAAAATCGTGAAAAACATGGTTTTTTAGTAATTATCTGCCATTTTTCTCAAGAATATTACGGAGCTCCTACAATTTTCCCAAAAATGAGACTCATGTCAGTTGATAGGGCTTATTAATAGCTATCTATGGTATAAATTTGAAGAAAATCGTTGAAGCCGTTTTCGAGAAAACCGTGAAAAACATGGGTTTTTAGTCATTATCCGCCATTTTTCTCAAGAATATTACAGAGCTCCTGGGATTTTCCCAGAAATGAGACTCATGTCAGTTGATAGGGCTTATAAATAGCTATCCATGGTATGAATTTGAAGAAAATCATTAGAGCCGTTTTCGAGAAAAACGTAAAAACATGGTTTTTTAGTAATTATCCGCCATTTTTTCCGCCATCTTGAATTGAATTCTATTGAATTTTATTGTCGGATCCGTATGGTATGAGGACCTTAAGTTTAGAATTTTAAGTCAATCGGTTAATTAGGAATGGAGTTATCGTGTTCACAGACATACACACACACACACACAGACCAACACCCAAAAATCATGTTTTTGGACTCAGAGGACCTTGAAACGTATAGAAATTAAGAAATTGGGGTACCTTAATTTTTTTTGGAAAGCAATACTTTCCTTACCTATGGTAATAGGGCAAGGAAAGTAAAAAACAAATAATAGTATGAAACTGAATTTTGTTTTTCATGCATCTGTGAATTATTTATATGAATTTGGCAATAAATTTGATTTGATTATTTCAACAAGAACTGTTATTATCACAACAGATATACCGTACCGGATATCCTATATAGAATACCAGCTAACCTTCTATCCTCTATAGGAGACAGTGGCAAGACAGAGAATCGACAACGCTGTTCCCCTATCTTTCTCCACTGCCATTATAACGTGGACCTCACTATAGTACAATCCAATCGGGCATTCAGCCAAAATCGCGTCTGTCATTACTGCCTCTACTTAACAGCGTCAGAACATTATGAGGCGATAATTGTCATTCACATGGCGACAATAAAATCACAACTGTCAACATAAAACCGAGACGGGTTCGGATTGAATGCCAAACCACAAAATTGTTACTCAGATCTGCTGGATTCATTTATTTATTGTCATCAAGTTGTTGTCACCGAGCTCCAGTAGAATTCAATTGGATGAGGTGGATGGGAATGAAATGAGTGGTAATTAAAATGTCATTCAATTGCTAAAAACAGATTGATGATATTCATTTGATATTCATCTTTCAGTTGGCATGTATCTTATGTTAGTAAAAAGTTTATGATACTCATGTAAATAATTCTCTTAGCAACTCGTTCCTCAACCATAGTCATTAGCCGATGTGAGGAGCCTTCTTGATATTGATTGTATATTTTTCTTGTGCCATTTTTGTAAACGGAGAAGAATAGAACACAATTTCATCTTCACCTCCACCTACTCCTCCTCCTCCTCCTCCTCCTCCTCGACCACCACCTCGACTTCCACCTCGAACTCCACCTAAACCTTCTTCTTCTTCTTCTTCTTCTTCTTCTTCTTCTTCTTCTTCTTCTTCTTCCTCTTCTTCTCCTTCTCCTTCTCCTTCTTCCTCTACCGCTTCCTCTTCATCTTCCTCAAAAAGTATACGAAGAGATGATAGGTCTTCTCTTCTTCTACTTCTTCTTCTTCTTCTTCTTCTTCTTCTTCTTCTTCTTCTTCTTTTCTTCTTCTTCTTCTTCTTCTTCTTCTTCTTCTTCTTCTTCCTCTTCTTCTCCTTCTCCTTCTTCTTCTTCCTCAACCGCTTCCTCTTCATCTTCCTCAAAAAGTATACGAAGAGATGATAGGTCTTCTTCTTCTTCTTCTACTTCTTCTCCTTCTTCTTTTCCCTTTCATCCTCATCCCACTCTCCCACATCATACTTCATCATCTTCCTCTTTTTCATATTGCTCTTTTGCTTATCTTCTTCTTCGTCTTCTTCCTCTTCTACTTCTTTGTCTTTTTCTTTTTCGTAGTCTCCTTTTCTCTTCCCTCATACTTCGTTATCTTTTTCTTTTCCATATTTTTCTTCCGCTAGCTAAACACCACATCATGCTCCTTAAATCTTCACTTTGTTATTTAACGATAATCTGCGAACGTTATAATTCACTGTTATAATAAGTGTGTCAACACTTCTAATTTCCAAAATAAAACTCCAAAACAAAACTTCACCGGAATGAAAGAACCACAACGTTCTTCCTCTTCTAACATCTCACTTCTCTCTTCATCCTCCATCCTCTTTCTACACCTCATCCTCCTCACACCTCTTTTCCTATTTCCCATCTTCGTCTTCATCCAACATGAAAGATAAACCTGGATGAGATGCTTAGCATTAAATACTTTCTCATTGGTTACACATGTTGCGTGCTGAAATACTGTAGTAGAAACCTTACAAAATATTTTTCTTTCATCTGAATAATTAATTGTATATTTCAACAAGATTTCTAATGCCTTGGTTATCCAGAGATAGTTTTCATTCATAAAGTCCAATATTTATTTTTGTGTCCCTATTTCTGGTATCTCTACAATTATTCTTCCCCATTATATTCAAGGTTATCCTTGTATATTGTTCTCATTCCCATTGTTATAACTCATAAATTTGATATTTTTGAAAAAAATGGGAAAATCTTGGTTGCTTTGGTAAGATGTTTCAAATATCCCACTCCTATTTTTTGATTTTTTAATTTTGGTAGAGAGTTAGTGGGGAGGATATTTTTAATATTCTTTCCGAAGAATGGACATTGATATGTCCAAAGCTCCGCCAATTTATGTAGATGCATAACAATATAATTATCTATAGTTTTATATTACAATTACTTTTCAGTAAATATACAGTTCAATAATTATTTTCTTAGTCTATATTATGTAAATTCATCTATAATTTTGCTGTATTGTATATAAGTGTATTAGCCAGTATATATTGTAATCTACATAAATAAAGTCCAATATTTATTTTTGTGTCCCTATTTCTGGTATCTCTACAATTATTCTTCCCCATTATATTCAAGGTTATCCTTGTATATTGTTCTCATTCCCATTGTTATAACTCATAAATTTGATATTTTTGGAAAAAAATGAGGAAAATCTTGGTTGCTTTGGTAAGATGTTTCAAATATCTCACTCCTATTTTTTGATTTTTTAATTTTGGTAGAGAGTTAGTGGGGAGGATATTTTTAATATTCTTTCCAAAGAATGGACATTGATATGTCCAAAGCTCCGCCAATTTATGTAGATGCATAACAATATAATTATCTATAATTATTACAATTTGCTTTATTCATATCATATACAGTTCAATAATTATCTTCTTGGTCTATATTATGTAAATTCATCTATAATTTTGCTGTATTGTAAGCTATTGTATATAAGTGTATAAGCCAGTATAAATTGTAATATACATAAATAAAGTACTCAATCAATCAATCCTATCTATACTAATTTGGGAGAGTGATTATTTTGAAGCTCTTCTAACGACAATTATTTCATCAATTTCTCTTCCAGAAGTAGATGTTCTAGTAGAAGGCTGTCCATTCTATAAATAACTTGAAAGGCAACACAAAACATGCAATTGAGGGGTGTGTTCTCAAACTGATTTTGAGGTGGGTTTTCCGAGACAATCAGCCGTATTGGCTGAGAATTTTTCGTAATTTTTTGTCTTTTGCAGCTTTAATATAATAAGATTCATAAAACAATTGAAGGAAGTCATTATCCATTAATATTAATGAAAGTAATTATCCATAAGTATTTATGAAACAATTAGAGGAAGTCATTATTCAATTATATTGATGAAACAATTAAAGGAAGGCATTATTCATAAGCATTTATAAAACAATTGGAGGAAATCATTATTCATTAATATTGAGTAAACAATCGAAGGAAGTAGTTATTCTTAAGTATTTATAAAACAATCAAATGAAGTAATTATTCATGAGTATTCATAAAACAATCGGAGGAAGTCATTATTCATTAATATTAACTAAACAATTGAAGGAAGTCAGTATTCATAAGTATTTATAAATCAATTGGAGGAAGTCATTATTCATTAATATTAAGTGAACAATTGAAGGAAGACTTTATTCATGAGTATTTATAAAACAATTGGAGGGAGTCATAATTCATTAATATTGATAAAACAATTGAAGGAAGTCATTATTCATGAGTATTCATAAAGCAATTGGAGCAAGTCATTATTCATTAATATTAACTAAACAATTGAAGGAAGTCAGTATTCATACGTAGTATTTATAAAACAATTGGAAGAAGTCATTATTCATTAATATTAACTAAACAATTGAAGGAAGTCATTATTCATTAATATTAACTAAACAATTGAAGGAAGTCAGTATTCATACGTAGTATTTATAAAACAATTGGTGGAAGTCATTATTCATTAATATTAACTAAACAATTGAAGGAAGTCATTATTGATTAATATAACTAAACAATTGAAGGAAGTCAGTATTCATACGTAGTATTTATAAAAACAATTATACAATTAAACAAGTCATTATTCATTATATTAATAAAACAATCGAAGGAAGTAATTATTCATAAGTATTTATAAAACAATTGGAGGAAGTCATTATTCATTAATATTAATAAAACAATCAAAGGAAGTAATTATTCATAAGTATTTATAAATAATTGGAGGAATCATTATTCATTAATTTTAACTAAACAATTGAAGGAAGTCAGTATTCATACGTAGTATTTATAAAACAATTGAGGAAGTCATTATTCATTAATATTAATAAAACAATCGAAGGAAGTATTATTCATAAGTATTTATAAAACAATTGAAGGAAGTCATTATTGATTAATATTAACTAAACAATTGAAGGAGTCAGTATTCATACGTAGTATTTATAAAACAATTGGAGGAAGTCATTATTCATTAATATTAATAAAACAATCAAGGAAGTAATTATTCATAAGTATTTATAAAACAATTGAAGGAAGTCATTATTGATTAATATTAACTAAACAATTGGAGGAAGTCAGTATTCATACGTAGTATTTATAAAACAATTGGAGGAAGTCATTATTCATCAATATTAACTAAACAATTGAAGGAAGTCAGTATTCATACGTAGTATTTATAAAACAATTGGAGGAAGTCATTATTCATTAATATTAATAAAACAATTGAAGGAAGTCAATATTCATAAGTATTTATAAAACAATTGAGGAAGTCATTATTCATTAATATTAATAAAACTATTGAAGGAAGTCATTATTCATAAGTATTTATAAAACATTGGAGGAAGTCATTATTCATTAATTTTAATTAAACAATTGAAGGAAGTAATTATTCATACGTAGTATTATAAAACAATTGGAGGAAGTCATTATTCATTAATATTAATAAAACAATCGAAGGAAGTAAATATTCATAAGTATTTATAAAACAATTGAAGGAAGTCATTATTGATTAATATTAACTAAACAATTGAAGGAAGTCAGTATTCATACGTAGTATTTATAAAACAATTGGAGGAAGTCATTATTCATTAATATTAATAAAACAATCAAAGGAAGTAATTATTCATAAGTATTTTAAATAATTGGAGGAAATCATTATTCATTAATTTTAACTAAACAATTGAAGGAAGTCAGTATTCATACGTAGTATTTATAAAACATTGGAGGAAGTCTTATTCATTAATATTAATAAAACAATCGAAGGAAGTAATTATTCATAAGTATTTATAAAACAATTGAAGGAAGTCATTATTGATTAATATTAACTAAACAATTGAAGGAAGTCAGTATTCATACGTAGTATTTATAAAACAATTGAAGGAAGTCATTATTGATTAATATTAACTAAACAATTGAAGGAAGTCAGTATTCATACGTAGTATTTATAAAACAATTGGAGGAAGTCATTATTCATTAATATTAATAAAACAATCGAAGGAAGTAAATATTCATAAGTATTTATAAAACAATTGGAGGAAGTCATTATTCATTAATATTAATAAAACTATTGAAGGAAGTCATTATTCATAAGTATTTATAAAACATTTGGAGGAAGTCATTATTCATTAATTTTAATTAAACAATTGAAGGAAGTAATTATTCAAAAATATGAATTAAACAATATTGAAGAAAGTCATTATTCATTCATCAAGGAACACACATAATCAAATCAATGATTATAAAAGGATCAACAGGATTACCCCAAGAATGTTTCTGTCCAAACTTTTTATAGTTGAAATGACCCAAATGAGTTTGTCCCCAGTTCTCACAAAAAATAATAAAGTAAATTTGAGATTCATGATTCTTCAGAAACTTCTCTTCTCCTCCAATGGCTCCAAAACCGATTTATTTCGGAGAAAAAAATATTCAAAACCACATGGATAAGTAAAAGATGCTGTGAGAAGAATCAGTAGAAGCTTCAAAAGAGAGGAGAAATAAATACTAAAAATCATGAGCTCATGTGAAAAATGGTGCCTCAGTTTTCAAGTTGAGAGAAATGAGTGAAAACTCCAACAAAGAATGGAGAAAAACAGAACAATTGAACAGAGATAGATTCAAAGTGACAAAACCACACAGGACGAGTGATTGCATGAAGTTGATTTCAAAAGAGAAGAGAAACTTGGAGAAATGTGAGAAAGATAACTTATCTAATCGATAAGTTATTCATGCTCAACAGTCACCATCGGAGAAAATCCAAACAATAATAAATTTAGAAGAAATCACAGTACTTCGCCTGTCATTTTCACAGATACAACTCACCTATTAAGAGCTTCATTTCCAACTGTCAGCAACCCTTATAATAATGTGCTGACAGTCTAAGGCCCGGTTGCACAAAAGCCGGTTAAATTTCAACCGAATTTATAATCACAAAAAAAACCTATCAGAGAATATTATTATTAAACGAAAAACCAAATTAGATGCTGTAATCAAAGACCTTAAAGATGCATAGACTCACATGCAGCGCTAGTGTCGTACTTTGAATTGAAATCCGTCATTGAGGGGCAACCCATAAGATTATTACATACCAATGCCACCAATGCCTTTGTGATCTATAGTATTACAAATATATAGTATATAATATCTCGTGCTAAAATACCCCAATGGCGGCATTCAATTTCAAGTAAGAGCTATCATTGGGAAGGCATAAGCATTGTGGGTCTATATCTCTTTAAGGTCTTAAGCTGTAATTGACCCCGAAGACTTCTGCTACTGCAAATATTGACAACAGGGTAAACAGCTGAATGGGAATTCGATGAGCGCTACTATTCAAAAATTAATTGTCAGCCCGGGAGCCAGATAAGGCCTTTTTGATAAGACGGCTTCTATGATTAGCTGTCGTAGAATTATCATGATTAAAATTTAAACGGCTTTTGTGCAACCGGCACGTAGTAAATATCATTAAAGGCACTCACATACACAAAAACACTCTGGATGAACTTGAGAAAAAACTTGATTGAGTTTTGGCAAGAACGAAGTATGTGACTGAAAATGGCATAAATGTCCGAAACATGTTGTGATAAAATATTTTAAAAAAGGGTCAACAGGATTACCCCAAGAATGTTTCTGTCCAAACTTTTTATAGTTGAAATGACCCAAATGAGTTTGTCCCCAGTTCTCACAAAAAATAATAAAGTAAATTTGAGATTCATGATTCTTCAGAAACTTCTCTTCTCCTCCAATGGCTCCAAAACCGATTTATTTCGGAGAAAAAAATATTCAAAACCACATGGATAAGTAAAAGATGCTGTGAGAAGAATCAGTAGAAGCTTCAAAAGAGAGGAGAAATAAATACTAAAAATCATGAGCTCATGTGAAAAATGGTGCCTCAGTTTTCAAGTTGAGAGAAATGAGTGAAAACTCCAACAAAGAATGGAGAAAAACAGAACAATTGAACAGAGATAGATTCAAAGTGACAAAATCACACAGGACGAGTGATTGCATGAAGTTGATTTCAAAAGAGAAGAGAAACTTGGAGAAATGTGAGAAAGATAACTTATCTAATCGATAAGTTATTCATGCTCAACAGTCACCATCGGAGAAAATCCAAACAATAATAAATTTAGAAGAAATCACAGTACTTCGCCTGTCATTTTCACAGATACAAACTCACCTATTAAGAGCTTCATTTCCAACTGTCAGCAACCCTTATAATAATGTGCTGACAGTCTAAGGCCCGGTTGCACAAAAGCCGGTTAAATTTCAACCGAATTTATAATCACAAAAAAAACCTATCAGAGAATATTATTATTAAACGAAAAACCAAATTAGATGCTGTAATCAAAGACCTTAAAGATGCATAGACTCACATGCAGCGCTAGTGTCGTACTTTGAATTGAAATCCGTCATTGAGGGGGCAACCCATAAGATTATTACATACCAATGCCACCAATGCCTTTGTGATCTATAGTATTACAAATATATAGTATATAATATCTCGTGCTAAAATACCCCAATGGCGGCATTCAATTTCAAGTAAGAGCTATCATTGGGAAGGCATAAGCATTGTGGGTCTATATCTCTTTAAGGTCTTAAGCTGTAATTGACCCCGAAGACTTCTGCTACTGCAAATATTGACAACAGGGTAAACAGCTGAATGGGAATTCGATGAGCGCTACTATTCAAAAATTAATTGTCAGCCCGGGAGCCAGATAAGGCCTTTTTGATAAGACGGCTTCTATGATTAGCTGTCGTAGAATTATTCATGATTAAAATTTAAACGGCTTTTGTGCAACCGGCACGTAGTAAATATCATTAAAGGCACTCACATACACAAAAACACTCTGGATGAACTTGAGAAAAAACTTGATTGAGTTTTGGCAAGAACGAAGTATGTGACTGAAAATGGCATAAATGTCCGAAACATGTTGTGATAAAATATTTTAAAAAAAGGGTACTGAGATTTTTATTTTCTTTATATTTATATGTGACTAAAACTTGCATGAAAAACTTCACCATGGATTTTGAGAAGGTAGAGTTATCATTTTTTAATTTCGTCAAAGTTCATTTTTTAAATTTCTTCCTGCCAAAACCTTCTGCTTCTCTATCGCAAGCATATTATTGACCCATCTTTTGCTGGGATGTTTGATATGAAGGTCAAAGCTTGATTTTACTTACTTATTCCACCTAATTTGATCAATTAAAGCAATTCGTAATTATTATTGAGTAATTGATATATTTTTAAGAGGATTTCACAAGCTACTTCCATCCTTATAAAGAAAACAATTCTCGCAAAACTGATTATCTCACTATTTTCATGTTTTTAACAATGTCATGCAGTCAATTATTTTTGTAAATAAACCATTTTTCTCACTTACTGACTGGATAACTTTCAGTCTGTTGAAAATTGGGGCTTGCCGCTCGTAAGTAGGCTACTCCAGTCAGTAAAAGTTATAAAAAATGATTATTTTTCATTGACATAAATAATTGACCGCATGTCGTTGTGTAAGAGATCAGAATACTGTGTTAACATCGCATTTCGGAATAGATCAAGAAACTATAATGTTTAGTTAATGTGTCTGAAATATTGATTACTGTTCATATTACAATGCTCCAATTTACATGCGAATTGTAATAAAGCGAACTCTATATTTGTAGGTTTGTATCTTATTTGTATCTCGTACAAAATTGTTTAGCATTGAGTGAAGAATTTAGAATAAGAAGAATGAATGGTGATGCTGTATTTCGGCTGGACTGTTCTGGACTAAAAAAGTTTCAGATTTTATTTCTACAATTTGAAATTCTAATATTATTCAAGAAGGAAAAGAATGAGATCTATGTTGTCTCACTCAATTACAGATAAAATGAAAGCCTTAAGAGAATTGTATACGTGCATCGTATTATCTCTGATTTGATACAGAGAAATCAAATATAGTATTTTTTGTGTAGTTGAGAAGTTGGTATTGTGGTAATTATTCATATTGAATGCAAAAGACTAAGAAATTGTCTTTTCTGAGACAGTCTTTCTAAGTTTCTAAGTTTAGTCTTTCTAAGTATCAATGAATCTGAGGTTTTTTGACAATTTCTCAGTATTTTTCATTCAAAATATAGTATTCTCCTGTTTAATTAAAATCTACTACAATTTTCCCTTCACTATCGAATTGAAATATTGTAGGAAAAGGTCATATAAGTATAGCCTAGGCCTAGATCTCAGATGATGTTGAATGTAAGGTTAGCCAAGACAGGCACAAAGAATGAAGAATAATAAACAATGAACTAATTTTGAACCGCGGATGAGGCAAGCGCCAAAAACAGTGTGAAGGTGGAGGAAGAGGTATGAAGAATTGGAGAGAGAAGAAGAAGAAGAAAATGATTAGAAAAAGTCAGAATTTGGAGCATCAATAGAAAGAGAATACCTCTTGTATTTTGAATGAGAAAAAGTGACAAAAAATGGTATTCATTCATTAATACAAGATACACAATTAATAATCAACGTAGTTTGAATGACAAAAAATTGGTAAATGATTCATTCATCAATACAAGATACACAATAAATAATCAAAGTAATCGGGGAGGACCGATAAAGTGAAACGAGGGAGATGTTCGAATAAAGAAAATACGATTCATGAAAAACTAATGAAGAAAAGATAGGAAAAGTACAAGAACAAGAAGAAAGTGATGAGGAAGAAAAACTACGATATAAATACAAGAATCTCAACCAGTGTTCTTTCCTTCAAAAATTACAATGAGAAGTAGCAACAAATAAGTACTGTGTGACAAAGATGAAGAATAATTGAACGAGATGGTAAAGGAATCTGTGGGAAAGATGGCTGGACGAGAAGGAGATTTAGGGGAAATAACAGTGAGAAAGGATAATTGGGAAAATAAAAAAGACGAGAAAAAAAAGAAGAAAACTGGAGAAAAGGAGAAAATGGATTCAAAAGATGATGGAGAAGAATATGAGAAGGAGGAAAATCACAATGATATATCTCTGAATTTCTGAATTTCCTCTCAGTAGGAATAAAACCAGATGATGAACACTAGAGAGGTAAACTCGAATAGTCATCTGAGGAGGAGAAGGAGTGGCAAAAAGAAGACGAGAAGGGGGAAGATGAAACAAGAGAATACAAAAGAAATACCAGATGATAAACAGTTGAGGTGAACTCGAATATTTAATTATTTTCAAACAAAACAACACTACTCGTTCACTTTCTAATTCCCCCTCTCTTTCTAGCCCGACTCTCCCTTTTTCTTCCCCCACCACGTGTTCTTCTATTATAATATTTGGGCGGGCTGCTTTCAGACACTATTAACAGAATGGTTTGGAATTTCGATTATAACTGTTTGCACACTAAAGAGTAGACCAATATAGTACATTAATATTCCTGGCAATGCGGTAGGCCAAGGAAGAAGAAGAGAAAAGAAACAAAGAAGGAGAAGAAAAAGAAGAAGGAGAAGATGAAGAAAGAGATAAGATGTGCCACTTCTATTTAGGATCAGACAAGGCGTTTTGCTTTGTCTTAAATTTGTCGGCAGAAACTCGTGTTATATTATTTCAGCTGGCCTATTCAATTACTGGCATACGCAAGAAAAATGTGGGTTATGGAAATAGACTTTGATTTCAGAGATTCTAAAGAGCCTCTTACTGCTCAAGTGGGCCTATCTTCACTTTTAGTCAGATTCACTCCCAGAATTCCTTATAAATAACAGCACTTCTACTCAAACAATTAAGACAGATTAAAGTGATCACTTAAAGGACTCAGCTATGATACAAAATTGCTGATGACATAAAAGTAGAGAGTAGTAATAATACTGTAGGCTAATTTATGTGATGTTCCAATAGAGGTTTTGATATACTATAAAAATAGGTGATCTTTCGTGAACATTGATGATTGAATTTATATACACTGAGTAGTACTTTTTTATACCATAAATGTTTCAAGCTGACAATTGCAAGATTTTTCTCGTGTTTTCCAGGGTGTACATATTCCACTATATCTTCTGTCAGTTTTTTTTAAAGAATCTTTGTCGAAACATAATAATCCTGGTAGGAGTTTCTTGTATATAAAACATTCTATTGCTGTATAATCACTCGTATAATACATTACCCTGTCTGTATGTTGAATAGAATTTGAACAGAGTTCCGATGAAAAATCTTCAACTTACCTGTAAAAAAAAGAAATAGAAGATTATATTAGATTGATTAAAAGAATAAAATGGAGCAATCAAAGAAGAATTATTCCGCAATCAAAATAAACTCATTGAACACTCGTCGGATAGGCCCAATGCTTGGCTATACAGCAGAGTAAGTCATATTTTTTATGGGAACCCTTTTATAAATTGGAGACTGTTGTAGTTATAATACTGTAACTTTCAGGATAATTTATTCGTCAAACACTCTACCTTTTGATGTACAACTGAATTTCAACCCCTCATAAGGGGGTGACTTAGGGGTTGTAACTCGAATATTTTAAATGTCAACACACATTGTGTGGTACATCATTCTAAAGGCTTTTTTAAAACAAGAAAGATTGCATCAATAAAAATGATCTATGATACTTTTATCCAAAACGGCGGCTGATTGATGTTATTTATCAATTATTTCTTTAAAAACTGAAACTTCAATCAGCCGCCATTTTGGATGAAAGTATCATAAAACATTTTTATTGATGTCATCTTTTCGTTTCGAAAAAGCCTTTAAAATTGTGTATCACACAATGGGTGTTTACATTAAAAATATTTGAGTTACAACCCCTCATTTCCTTAAAACTAAAACTTTAATCAGCCGCCATTTTAGATACAAGTATCATAGAACATTTTTTATTGATGCCATCTTTCTTGTTTTAAAAAGGCCTTTAGAATGATGTACCACACAATGGGTGTTTACAGTTAAAATATTCGAGTTACAATCCCTAAGTCATCCACTTATGAGGGGTGAAATTCAGTTGTATATCAAAAGGTAGAGTATTTGACCAATAACCTTTCCTGACAGTTATAGTATTATATCCACAACAGTCACCAATTTATTGAAGGGTTCCCATACATATGACTCAATCTGTATACATAAATACAGTAAAATCACTTATATGGGCTACTTTATTCAAATTAATCAAAACAATATAAAAATTGTAGTACCCTTTTTATTTAAAACATTTGAAAAGTTTTAAAGTTTCAGGGGCGGTTTCCGAGCTCTGGATCTATAAATTCTGGACTTACAAAGTACAGGACTGAGATAAGCGCTCGGGTCTAAATCGACTTTATCGATTTATCACGATTTTATCTTCTAAACTCCGGGGTCTATAAAGTTCTCGACTTATTTGAGTCCAGGACTTTGATGTAGTAAACATGAGGGAAATTCACAATATTATATTATGTTATATTGTTGGCATTATAGCGAAACGAAAACAGCTGATTGCAGCGGGATAATTCAAATGAGCATGCTCTCCAAACTATTTTGTGAAAATACGTTTCGATTTCCTTGTAGGCCTATTCAAAGCAAAACCTAACATTTTGAAAGATGAATGAATAAACATTTTATTTTACTTTATGCTATTATTGATCATTGATCCTAACCAGTGATTTTGGAATAAAGAATGTACTAGGCTATTGAGTTTGAAAACGTATTTGTTTAAAAAAACTAATTTAAAAAACTAAAAATAATTTATTATTATTATATTAATATGTTGAATATGACATTGATTAATAACATTCAGATTGGAATATAAATTCCAAGCCAATCCTTGTATTATTTTTCTTGAACATTTTTAGGTTATGTCACATTCGTCAAATAAGGTTAGTTTTTTACGCATAATTCTGATACAATTTTATTGCAAAATAAACTTGCAAACTATAAATTATGAATTTAGATGGACTAATCCAAATAATTTAGGTATTTCATGACATCTATTTGGCTTTTCATCAACTCCAAAACAATAACTGAATTGTGTTTGCTCAAATAAGTCTAGAACCTAAATTTAAACCCTACCCCGGTCGAGGGTTTAAAATTACGCTGTTTTGAGTTCTGGACTTAACGATTTTTAATAAATCCTCGACTCGGAAAGAGGCAAAAGAAAATAATATTCACAGATAAATACAATATAATGCAAAAATTTTATAAAATGCTTGAAGGAAATGTAAATAATGAACAGGCAATCATTATGTAAGGAGGAGGGAGGAAGAGAGACTCAGAGAATTAAGTATCAGGAAGAGAACATGAAAAGAAGAATCAAGAGAAACAGAGGAGAAGAAGATTGGAGAGGAGAGGAATGACAGATGAGGAGCGTGAAAAGAAGAACCAGGAGAGAAAATAGTTTAAAAATTATAAATCTGGAGAGAAAGAGCTGCCCAATCAGAAACGTTTGCGAATTAGGACAGCCACCCTTTCAAATTTCTAGGTTAGGTTTGTTGCAAAAGGGTTCACAGCTGGATTTCCTGGTTTTACTCTCGCCCCCCCCCTCTCAAATACTGCAGTCTAGAAGGGAATACCAATTAACATTGGAGCCAATGAAATGTGGGGGGTAGAGGGTTCTCTGGGTCAATGATTGGTAGGGGGAGGGAAGACCCTGAATACCCCCACTCTGTTGGAAACCCATTAGATGTCTGCTTATGTATTATTGCTACATGGACTCCCTCACCCCTCTCCCTTTGAACCTCTTTCTCCTTCATCACCACCTCTACCTTTCCATATCCTCCTTCTCCTGCTCACCTCTTCATCATACACCATATTTTCCTCATCCACCGTCATCTCGTCCTCCTCCTCCTCCACATCCTCCTTCTCTACTGCTCCTCCTAGTACTCCTTCATCTCCTCCTCCATGTCATATTCTTCCTTCTTCTTCTTTTCAATCATCTCCTTATTCTTTAACTGTTTCTTCTTCCTCTTCCTCTTCTTCTTCACTTCTTCTACTACACCTTTTTCCCCTTCTTCTTCTTCATCATCATCTTCTTCTCCTTCTTCTTCACCGTTTCCTCTACTTCTCCTTTTTTTTCTTCTTCTACTTTTCTTCTACTTTTTTTGTTTTCTTCTTATACTTCTCGTTTTTTTCTTCTCTTCTCTTCTTCTTCACCTTTTTTCTTCCTCTCCTTCTTCTTCTTTTTCTTCTCCTTTTCTTCCCCTTGACCTTTTGTTTCTTATTCTTTTTTTTCTACTTCTTTTTTTCTCCTTCTTCTTTTTCTCCTTTCCTTATACTTCTCCTTTTCTCCTTTTTTCTTCTTCTTCTCCTTTCTCCTTCTTCTCCACCTTCTCCTCCTCCTCCTCCTTCACGTCATCATTCTCCTCCTCCTCCTCCCCCTCATCATCCTCTTCATTATCCCTCTAAACCTCCTCTTCACATTCCTACACTGTAAGTGAAATCCTGTTCAATGCAAAGCAATAAACCAATACCGTCGGTAAACATTTCTGAAGATTTCCACTAGTTTGCTATCCTCGTCTGTCATTGGACAAAGCAGATAGCACCATCCCTCTCCTCACTCTTTTGATTCTATCTACCGTTCCCCAACTATGTCAGCATTTCAGCACCCACACCTAAAATACCTATTAAAGCTTTCTCCCAATCTACTTTATACTCCGTACCATATACTAGAATATATACTATATTACTCCTATAATATACTCCGTATCACAGAATACAAATATTCTGTATAAAATGCTGTATATATTTATATATAATGCTTTTATATTTATATAAATTGATGTAATATTCTGTATAAAAACTATTCTATTATAAATGCTGTATTTATATTCCGTGTACGTATATATACTATATTGTACCAAATAATATTCGAAAAATTTGAAGGGTAAGGTCTCACAAGATGTCAAATTATCATGCAATAAACCCAAAAACATTCCATGAATAATACGTCTTATCTATAAACTTTAGTTTAGTAGAATGTATGTGTAGATTATAATAATTATTAATAAGATCACTTTGCTTATATAGTCTACTTGATTCAAATAGAAACAATAAATTAAGTTTTCGCCCCACTTGGATGTGATGAGCTGGTTTTCGTGCGTCATATGGAGGCCGAAAATGATTGTTTTCTGACCAGGCTGGTAAAAGTTTTACGGCCCTAGGGCTGTAAAATAACCTTGAAGTCAGCTGATTCTGATTTGATGTGAACGTGTTTACAAAATGGTTTATGAAACAGAATCAGTTTATGCTTCTAGAATTGAATAAGTATTCTGCAATAAGATACTATCATTTTATTTGGATGAATAAAATACAGATAAGATATATATTATAAACTATTCAAATTCGATTTTCAGAGTAGGATAGAACTTCTAACCTGAAATTCCGAAGTTGACAACAAGCACTGTTGACGTTGACATTCAGATTGGCCAAATTTCAAGTGTGCTAAAACAGCTGATCAATCAACTTTTCATTATTTGTGTTTATTATTCAAGAATCAAAACATTTTTATAATAATATCATCTTATTGTCATTTGGAAGAATAAAATGTATAAACTCAACCTCTTACATAATTGTACATAATCTTTTAGGTTATTTAGACAAATCAGAATAAAACATAAAAATAATTGGACGATTTCCTGATATTCAGATTACCTCAGATTTGCTAGAGCTATGACCTTCCTGTTTTGCTTTCGGAAGTGCCTAATAAACAATTATTCTCATATTTATATTGTTTATTTTTCTGTGTGGCGGAAAATAACGTTGTCACCATGGGCAAAAATGTTTTTCCGGCACTCAATCTTTTGAAAACCGATTTCGAGCCGGAAAAGTCTCATTTTCGGCCCTAGGTGCGAAATATACTATTACAATAAAAAAGAGCTGAAAGTTTTAATATTGTTTTTATAATTATTAATCAATACCCCTCATACCAAACCCAGTTTTAGAGATGTTTCCCTCTAAATACTCAACATTTCTCCATAGAATTCGTTACCCTTGTACCCTGGATTAGCTTCAGGAATGTTCCCCATTCCTCTAAATTCGACTCCATGCCCCAGTCTCATCATAGGGTATTTTGCCCCTTCCTTGATTGAAGTGAACCCCCGTTTGCATCCTCTTTGGTATGTATTTCTCGGATACCCCACTTTACAGATTAAAGGGTAAGGGTTTACCGGGAGATACGTTTCATTATACAAGTTAGAAGGGTTCCAGGTGGAACTTTGTTCATTATAAGGGGTGGGAATAGGTTCCAGTACATAGGAAAGGGGTGAATTCTGGTGAAGGAGGGTGAAGAGAAGGAGAAGGATGATGATGATGAGGAGGAGGAGGAAGAGGAGCAGGAGGAGGATGAGAAGCGGGAGGAGGAGGAGGAGGAGGAGCTGGAGGAGGAAAAGGAGGAGGAGAAGAAGGGAAGGATAAGAAGGAGAAGAAAATGGAGAAGAAGAGAAAGGAGGTGAAGAGAAAGGAGAAAAGAAGAAGAAATGGAAGGAGAAAAAGAAGAAATGGAAGGAGAAGGAGAAGAAGAAGAAGAAGAAGAAGAAGAAGAAGAAGAAGAAGAAGAAGAAGAAGAAGAAGAAGAAGAAAAGAAGAAGAAGAAGAGAAGAAGAAGAAGAAGAGAAGAAGAAGAAGAAGAAAAAGAAAAAGGAGAATAAGAGGAAAAAAAGGAGAAAAAGAAGAAAAAGGAGAAGGTCGAGAAGAATAAGAAAAAGTTAAAAAAGAAGATGATTGAAAACAAGAAGGAGGAATAGAAGGACTTGGAGGAGGAAAAGAATGGGTAGTAGGAAGAGCAGAAGAGAAAGAGGAGGAGGAGCAGAAGGAGGATGAGAAGAAGAAGGATCCTTAAACTTGAGGATGACCAGGAGGCGGAGAATGATAAGGAGGAGAGGAAGGAGTAAGTGAAGGAGAAGGAACTGGTAGGTCAGGAGGCGGAGGATTGAGTGGAGGAGGAGCAGGGGTGGATAATGGAAAGGAGTGAGAGGAGAAGGGCTGAGTAGGGGGTAGAAGTGAGAAGTGGGAAAGGAGGAGGAGGAGTGAGGATGATGATGGATAGTGGAGAGGCCGTTGAATAGAAGGAGATGGAGGAAGAGAAGGAGAAGGTGTAGGAGGGTAAACGTGACTATCATCCCTCTGATGTCAATTTCTGATTGGGTAATTTTCTCAGTCCATAGAAGTCAGTCAGCAATGATTGGAATCCATCGCAAATCAGAATCTCATAGACAGTCTACTACCAATAGAGTCTGTAGTGTCAATAGAGTCAAGAATCTACTAATACAGTCTTCAGAGTCAATAATGGAGGGATGGAGAATCTACTGGAGTCTATAGTCACTAAAATCAGTAATGCTGGCTAGGATGTTTCCTAGATCCAGATGTTCATGATCCTAGATCATAATGATGCTAGCAAAGTTTTGATGTATTAATCACTTGCCAGTCAGTAAGATCAAGACTTACAGTGAGATGAGATTGAGATAGAGATCAAGAGATAGTCAGACAATCAATAGATAGAGTCAGTAGTGCCGATAAAATGTCCTAAGCCGATAAAATATCCTAAATTGATAAAATATCCTAAACCAATAAAATGTCCTAATCCGATAAAATATCCTAAACCGATAAAATTTCCTAAACCAATCAAATGTCCTAAACAGATAGAATATCCTAAACCGATAAAATGTCCTAAACCAATAAAATATCCTTAACCAATAAAATATCCTAAACTGATAAAATGTCCTTAACCAATAAAATGTCCTTAACCGATAAAATGTCCTAAACCGATAAAATATCCTAAACCAATAAAATATCCTACCCCAATAAAATGTCCTAATCCAATAAAATATCCTAAACTGATAAAATGTCCTTAACCAATAAAATGTCCTTGACCAATAAAATGTCCTAAACCAATAAAATGTCCTAAACAGGTAAAATATCCTTAACCAATAAAATATCCTAAACCAATAAAATGTCCAAAACCAATAAAATATCCTAAACCAATAAAATGTCATTAACCGATAAAATGTCCTAAACCCATAAAATGTCCTGAACCAATATAATATCCTAAACCAATAAAATGTCCTAAACCAATAAAATGTCCTAAACCTATAAAATGGCCTTAACCGATAAAATGTCCTAAACTGATAAAATATCCTAAACCCATGAAATTTCCTGAACCAATAAAATATCCTGAACTGATAAAATGTCCTAAACATATAAAATATCCAAAACCGATAGAATGTCCTTAACCGATAAAATGTCCTAAACCGGTAAAATATCCTTAACCAATAAAATATCCTAAACCAATAAAATGTCCTAGACCGATAGAATATCCTAAACCGATAAAATGTCCTAAACCAATAAAATGTCCTAAACCGACAAAATGTCCTAATCCAATAAAATATCCTAAGCCGATAAAATTTCCTAAACCAATAAAATGTCCTAAACAGATAAAATATCCTAAACCGATAAAATGTCCTAAACCGAAAAAAATGTCCTAATTCAATAAAATATCCTAAACCTATAAAATTTCCTAAACCTATAAAATATCTGAAACCGATAAAATGTCCTAAACCAATAAAATATCCTAAACCTATAAAATGTCCTAAACCGATAAAATATCCTATACCAATAAAATGTCCTAAACCAATAGAATGTCCTAAACCGATAAAATGTCCTAAACCGATAAAATATTTCTGGTCATGATTCTAGCATTAGGCGTGTGCATGAAAACAGTATTCAGAGCTAATGATATTCGCAAGTTGGGGGTCTGGCTATCCACACAGCGATTTACGATCTGCAATCCTATAGATATCGCCATAGATAAAATAAATAATAAGTATTCACTTACATAATGTGAGCGATATTCACTTAAGGTGTAGATATCTGTAGGATTGCAGATCACTTTGTTTGGCCGGGCCCTAAGGATAAAACTATCTTCAAGCTTTGAGTCTACATTATACGTGTAAGTTAGTTTATTATAGCTCCAGAGGTCTACAACTCCTTCTTTTTTTTGTGGATCCCCCAATTCGGTATCCTCTTGGGCCACCTCTCAATTGAGATTTTGTATTTTTCTATTATAATGCGATATTTGCCAGACAATCACGAGCATTTAAGTAGTAAACCACCTCCTAACTAGCTTGATCAACTAAATTCATCTACCTCAATCAACATAATAAAGTAATATTACATTGATAATATTGTTATAAACTCAAGGTACAATCAATGTCTATTTGTATTGCATAATCTTGTAATAATTATATTGTACAAATATGTATTTGTAATTTTTGGCAATAAATACAATTCAATTCAATTATAATAATTCTGATTGCGATAGATATTGTGTGCTAGAAAAAGAAGAGCACAACGAAAAAATAGAAAAATCAAATTGAAACAGTGAGTGAGAGAGCATGAGGGAGTGAAGCATGGGTAAGAGTGAGCAATTTTGCATTCGAGAGGAATGTGTTAGTGTGCGAGAGGAATAATCAAGAGAAAGAAAGAAATGAGAGGGTGAGTGAGTATGAGATCTAGGGAATAGAAGAGACATGCAAACGTTAAGAAAAAAGTAAATGGTGGCAACAATTACGAATTAAAGAGAGTAAGTGAAAGAGGAGTGAGAAAGTAAGAGAGTAGGAAAAAGAGTTAAAGAGACCAGAGAGAGTGATGGAAATTATTAAATAGTTGAATGTTGTGTTGAAGTGTTATAGTCAGTGTACAATGGAGGCTTTATTGCGAATAGAGGCCTACTGCGAAGTCTAATAATAATCATCATCAACACAGGTTCAAACTATTACTGCTACTTTTAATAGAGACCACGACAAAATTAGAACACTCGGCTCTATATGAGTACAGAGACCAGACTGGTGGGAGTAGGAGAACGGTGGAGGAGTGGTAGAGAGGAACAGGTGGTAGAGGAGAAGGAGGATGTGGTGGAGAAGAAGAAAAAGAAGAAGGAGGAGGAGGAGGAGGAGGAGGAGGAGGAGGAGGAGGAGGAGGAGGAGGAGGAGGAGGAGGTTGAGGTGGAGGATGAGAAGGAGAAGGAGAAGGAGGTTGAGAAGGAGGAGACTAAATAGAGGTGGAATGAAGAGGAGGAGGCAAGAGAGAGAGAAGAGAAAAAATTAAGAGAAACAATGATAAGAAAACCTGATGAGGAATGCTGAATTAGCTTCAACAATGGAAAGACAGGGGTAAGATTAGAAATACAAAACATAGCCATGGTTTCTAGGTAACTTATTAAATTTGAAAAACAATTAATCCTATCAAAAATGTAATAGTTGTCCTAGGAACCATACTATGAACTGATTGAGAATCAAAATATCAAACGTGAGATGAAAATAAAGTGAAATTAAAGAAATTAATTGTGACTGTGATTTGATGAATGAATAATCATAGAAAATACACAGGGAGTGGAAATCAAGAAGAAGTGAGGGAATAATAAGAAGGTATTGAAGCAAATGATTTCAAGAGAGATATAAATGAAAACTTTGAGAATAGGTGAGAAATGACGATGAAAGGGAGGAGCGAAAAAACAAATACGATAAAAAAGGATGGAAATGTAAAATAAGGAGTGAATAGATGAGAAGGAGGATGAAGTAGAACTGATATTAAAGACATTGAAACAAAAGATAGAGAGGTGCATATTTAGCAATATGATTGAGAGAAGGAGAAAAGGAATCAGTAAAAAAGAATATAAAGAGGAGTAGGCGAGACGGAAGAGATTGATTCGATTTATTGATTATTTGTCTTTATTGTGGCGAAGGTAGGACTCCAGTTCCTCTCTGCAAAACATCTCTAATAGAAGGAGAAGGAAGAGAAGAAGTAGGAGGAAAAGGTAGAAGAGAAAAGAGAGGATAAGGTGAAGGAACAAGGAAAAGAGAAGGAAAAGGAGAAAAAGGCAGTTGACGATGCGGGAGAGAGAACAGTAATGAGACTGAGACATTAGACATGAGACATTAATGAACTGTGAGACTCAGAAGTTAGCATACAAAGGTGTCGATGTAAGAGAATGCTGATACAGGTAAAATGAGAAAGAGTGGATAAGAAAAGTAAGAGGAAACGGGAAGAAGAATAGAATAGAATAGAATGACTGCCTTTATTCTTGACCTAGGAGGGCGGAGTTGGCCCTCTCTTACACTTAATACCCTCCAAAACAATACTAGATTATAATTTAACAACGATACTCAGTAAAAAAAATGAAATAAAACAATATTTTAGGTAAAAAAATAATAATAATAAGTGGATTAGTTGAATAAACTTAGAAGTAGAGCATATACATTTTATTTATTTCCTAACAGATCTCTGTTATTTTACATATTAAGAATGCTCTACGTAATATATAAAATAACAAAGATCTGTTAGGAAAAAAATAAAATGTATATGACGGAATGATGAGATCGAAGAAGCAAAAAAAAAGAACATTATCGCTACAAAACTTAAAAGCAAGATGAGAAAGTAGGGAAATTAATATTAAATACTTCTAGCATGAAATTGATTTTGAGAGAGATAAAGAGTTTTTTTTACTATCTCTCTTTAGAGTTTTCTTTTAAGTTGGACTAAGTTCCTTGAAATTTCACTAGATTAATTAATTTTGAGACTGAATATAGAAGAATAAATGGAAGTATAAAAACGATGAAAAGTATGAAAGCAAGAAAAGAGAAAACACACTCATGATGCGGGAGAAAAAGAGAAGAGAAAGAAGGAGAGGAATTAAAAAAGGCGGTAGATGAGAAGGAGGTGGAGGATTAGGGAGAAAAGTGGGAAGAGGAAGAGAAGAAGGACGAGGAGGGGGAGGAAGAGGAGATAGTTTGATAGGGAAGGAGGAACGAATATTGGAGCGATTGAAACGATGGATAGTAGAGACAGGTGAAGAGGTGCCGTAGAGACGAAGGGAGGAAGAGGAGGAGAAAAATAGGGAGAAAGAGGTAGATGAGGAAGAAGTGGGCAGAAAGAAGGGTAAGGATGGGCAGGAGGAGGAAACGAGAGATAGTATACTACGATAATAGAGACAGATGGAGAGGTTACGTAGTGATGAAGAGAGAAGAAAAATAGGCAAAAGATGTGGAAGAAGTGTGAAGGAAGAAGGAGGATGAGGAGGAGGAGGAGGAGAAGAGAGGCGAGAAGAGGAGAAGGAGGAGGAGGAGTTCACCAAGTGAAAACGGCAGGAATTTGCGAAGTGGAGTGAAAAAATAGCTCTAAAACAATCGAAAGAACTGGGTAGACATTTTAGACGCCAGTAGTTAGACTTGAGACCTGCTAGTGACAGGAGTACCGCTCTAGGCTCTACACTCACACTCTCTCTCTCACCGGTGTCACAGCCTCTCTCTCCTTTCCAAAATGGTGGCCATGGTGAGTGGAAAACAACATTTTTTGTCATTCAGTTTTCTTCTATGCAGAACCATTTTTTGTCATTCTGTTTTTCTCTATGCAGAACCATTTTTGTGATCATGTTTCCCTCGCAGTCGTCTAAGCAAGAAGCAATGCAACAGACAGAGAAAATATGATGGATGGTAGTCGTTTGGAAGTGACAGGCTACCAGATTGAGTCGTTACGTATTATGTTGTGCAAGGGAATGGGGAATAGGACATCAAACCTCGGAATGACATCGTGACAACTTTGTAGATGAGACATTTTGTGTTGATTGTTCAAGACTTTGAATAATGTTCTATGGATTTGCTTTGGAATTACTTCCAGGGAGATTTCAATAATATTAGACAATATTCTTGTTTTCCAGCAAATAAATACATACACGATAGATAGACAAAATTGTTATGATGGGAGAGAAATAGGATATCAATCCTCTCTCTGGAAAAACATCGTGAAAACTGTTTAGATAAGACATTTTTGTTCGTTGTAGACAACAAGACTCTCTAAGTCACTCTCTTAACAACAATATTATTGACCGAGCGAAGTGAGGTCTGAGATTCAAGTCGACGGTCTGGCATTTCTCTCAATGTTTAAATGTTTATATGTTGCGCATTTACGGCGGAACGCGGTAATAAATTTTCATGAAATTTGACAGGCATGTTCCTTTTTTAATTGCGCGTCGACGTATATACAAGGTTTTTGGAAATTTTGCATTTCAAGGATAATATAAAAGGAAAAAGGAGCCTCCTTCATACGCCAATATTAGAGTAAAAATCAGGCTAAAGAATTATTCATCATAAATCAGCTGACAAGTGATTACACAGATGTGTGGAGAAGCCAGTCTATTGCTGTATTTCCACAAGGTCTATAGTTTCAATCAGGTACTTGTGGATGAGTATACAGCGTGAGGTCTACTGTTCTTACTGTTAAGAACTACTAGTTCTTATCGGCTAATTTGCCGAGCTACATTCCATGAATTTGCTATGGTATTTTTGTCGGGTATTATGGTTTCAATTAGTTATACCATTTGTTTGCCTTTAAAAAGTATGATTAACTTACGGTATTCATCTCAAATTCACTATGACAATATGATTTGAAACAATGTTACAAAATCCACCACACAGAGAACTCATAACAGAGCTCTACTCATTATCTCAACAATTGATCAATATTATTTCAAAGATTTGAAAAAGTTGTTTCATTTGTATTTCAAAGATTGCTAATCTAGAACCATAACTAGATTCCTACAAATTCCATGAAAATGAAAACCTCCTCTAAAGGACGATTAGAAGACATAACCGTCAACATTTGGAAGCGTGTACATTATTAATTAAACAATCAGTAAGAATATCTAATGAGATATTCGCTGTTAACATTTTCAAGTAGTAAGTTAGGGTAGAAAAAATTAGCTCATTAGTCTCCAGACTAGATAGCTATAGTATTGACAGTAAGAAAAAAAAATTGGAAGCGTCCATTGATACAAAATTCAACATCTTGATACAAAGTTCTCAAACGTCTTGCAAGTTGATCACATTAAAAAAGTCTGGGAATCCATCCCAGGGATTAGAAGAAATTTATCATAATAATTATTATTGGATGTGGAGTAATAAACTTCTGATTCAACCAGTAAAAATCAATTCTCGATCTTGATTCAATCCAAATAAGTTACATCTGTTCTGATTGGATCCAATTCTGCTCAATCAAATCACAGGATAATCTCCTTTAAACTAAGCTCCCCTTGCAATGGCATATCTTCGATTATTCATTCTCAATTGGAATCAGCCACTAAGAAGCAAGAGTAAAAAGAGATAACTTTCAATAAGAGATAATAAATTGAAAAGAGTAAGATTCTATGGATTCATCTTAATTATAAATGTGTTTCTGGTTTAATTTTTCATGCTGGGACTCCCATCCAGGCCTTTGCCCCGGGAGTACCTAATTATTTCCTTTCAGATGTTTGTGTGTGCAGAAGTGATATTTTGTCTTCATGAGATTAGCTATGTACAGACTTTTGTATCACTTAACTATTCATACAGTGTAATTAATTTCATTTTATATTATTGTTTTTGTTCTTTTGTACTATACATCTTAATGGAAATAAAAATTATAATCACTATTATTATTATTATTTTTCAAACTATTATGATTCACATGGAAATTTTTGATGACTCCATCTTTTAAGCATCTCTTAAAAGAAGAGATTCATATCTTAATCAAAGGCATTTGATTTGAAGAAAACATCATTCTCAGGAAGGGAGAGCATCTCTTAATTGGAGGTATTCGATTCAAAGAAAAACATTATTCACACGATATATATTTTATGTGTTGCTTGCTGTCTATTTATACTGAACAGTCTAGGCAGAATTACATTTGTTTTGATTGCTTATCAATTTAGAATTGATATTATTCCTGATTTTAGAAATGTTACTACCTTTCGGTTTACAACCATAGTAAATAATTGATCTATTAAATTTGATGAATAAATGGGAGAAAATGTTTTTTTCTCAAAAATAACATGCTACAAACATTTGAAATGTGAACTTTACAATGATTCGAAACCCACCTAGAACGAGTCTGTGTAAATGAATAGAGAATAATATGAATGTAACTCACTCACTTGATGAATTCTAGAGAAAAATCTTCTAGTGAAACAGTAAAATTATTACAAGAAAAGAACTTGGTTTTGTCTATTGTCATATTGTTCAATTAGATTCATTTCTCTTTAAATAAATCAATCAGTACAAGAAATAAATCATGATTCATAGAAACAAAACAACTAGTCAATCCAATAAAATTAAGAACTTAATTTTGTTGCTAAACCCAATTTATATTCGCAATAGAATCCAGGCGCCAGACTATGTATAATATTGTCCCAAATAACTTGGCCATTGTCTCTCGATTTGTCCTCTCTCCTTCTCGCTCTCTTTCCACCTTGATCTAAGAGAACAGGTGTGTGTGAGAGAGAGGGCAACTGTGTCTAACTCATGTTTCACGGCAACACACGTCTGCCAGAAGGATAAAAATAGCGACGGTCTAGGGACACTGAAATTCTTTGAAACTTCGTTTACATTGAAATTATTTAGTGACTAAACTAATTTCGAAGTACATGAGAATCTTAACGCTTTATAATGATTACAAATCGCGCAATCATGAAAAGTTATAAACATGAGCTGTCATTACAATGAACTGTTACTGATTCTTAAACTGTCAAAAATTTTAGTCATAGAGTTATAAAATAACTACTTTAATAATGAAGTAATGAGTATGTTTTTTCTATTCTAATTTTGAAAGTATTTTTAACAAAAAAAATCTGGAAAATTCATTGAATATTCATCATACTCGTAATGTTAACTATTAGCATTTGAACAAATAGAATCTCTTAACTTCTTTCATCTTACCAGGTCTAGTGTTAGTGGAAAGGATATTATTTTATATCCTTTTCAGAGAATTGACATTTTTTATTTGTTGAAACACCGCCGATTTATACACCTACTTCTTTCAAAAGCAACAAACTTTTTAATTTTTTAAAATCATTAATCAATAATTATTAAGTTATGTGCTCTTGATGCTTTAAAGTAATTTGTTATTCTTTAAAAGTAAAAGGTGTTTATTTATTGAATGGGGTATTTATCATAGAGAAACAATAGCGTGAGTAGATAACCCATGGGCGTTTATGTCGCAACTTTCACTGTTATCTCAAGCCGAATACTGTCGATTTTTACTGTTTTGTTGGGGGAAAGTGTTTGAACAGCACAGTTATGAGTGACTACCAGCGTCACACAGCTCCACGGGAAAGAGCTACGTGGACTATCGGCTTGAGATAACAGTAACTAGGCTTGAGATAGTATCGGCTTGAGATAACAGATAACAGTAAAACTTGCGACCTAAACGCCCTATACCATGGGATATCTACTTATGCTATCGTTTCTCTATGATATTACCCAATTCAATAAACACTTTTTACTTTTGAAGAATAACAAATTACTTTAAATTATCGAGAGCACATAATTGATAAATGATTTTAAAAAAAATTAAAAGTTTGATGCTTTTGAAAGAAGTAGGTGTATAAATCGGCGGTGTTTCAACAAATAAAAAATGTCAATTCTCTGTTTATCTATGGTAATATTTACACTGTATCTTCTACTAGCCGTCAGGCTCGCTTCGCTCGCCATATCTGTCTTGCAAGGGGGCTCCGCCCTCTGGATCCCCGACTGGATCGTCCAAGAATGAGATCAGAAGGCTCGCTTCGCTCTCCTGCATTTTTCATTTGAGCATTTTTATCATATTAGGACAATCCAGTCGGGGGTCCAGACTAAACGTCTGGCTAAACGGATATGGCGAGCGAAGCGAGCCTGACGGCTAGTAATATAATATTCCCAGGATTGAAGTAGCAGTGCCCAATCAATTTTTCCACGATAAATGCATTTAAATCTTTAACTTGGTGCCAACCTAACAAAGTCAACTCAACTTAATACCAACCTGACAAAATTATTAATTTAGTTGCCAGTTAACAACTGTTTCGAAGAGGTACTCTATCTAGATTATAGTTCTATAGTAACATATGATATGGAAATTTCAATTATAATTAAGAGATTGGGAGAAGAAGAATATACATGCAAAAAGACGATTTTTAAACCCTTAAAAACAACCCTTAGAGTTAAAATATTGCCAAAAGATTTCTTAGTACGCCTCTAAAGGGCCAACTGAACATACCTACCAAATTTGAACGTTTTTGGTCCGGTAGATTTTTAGTTATGCGAGTGAGTGAGTGAGTGAGTGAGTCAGTCAGTTAGTGAGTGAGTGCCATTTCGCTTCTATATATATAGACTACTGAAAGCAGTCTTATTATTCGTAATAAAGTATGAAACACATATCAAAAACAGATTCTACAATAAAGAGCATGAATAATAAACATGAATTCTATTGGAAATCCTCATACATTTCCATAGAACAGACCCCCAAAGCCACATATTCGTACATGATACAACAAAACCAAACGTCAACCAAACCAAAGATCTTCCACACACAATGAACCCCGTTTCACATCATCAATACGCACCAATCACAAGTCACGCATCACGTATTCAACAGGCAGGCAGGTGAAGCCTCCCTCTCACTCACTCCTCTCTCTCGTTTTCTCTTTCACTTCTCTCTCTCGCTTTCTCATTCACTCTCTCTCTCTCTCGCTTTATCATTCTCTCTCTCACACACACTCTCTTTATCTCTTTTTCTCACACACTCTCTTTCTCCCTCACTCATTCTCTCTCATTCTCTCAAACACATGAATAAAGGAATCTGAATTCTCTGTCTAATTTCACATCACTTAACTCACTCACGTCAACTGTCATCTGCCTCTTTGCAAATACTATCAGCATCGGATGAATGGGAAGCATGCTGGTATTTAGATAGGAAGGGCTGACAGTTTAGCGTGAATCCCGCTATAGGGCGCAATTAAGCAAAACCACACAACACTCGTCAATATTTCGATCACGTATCAATTTACAACCTCAACGTACATTCTCTCTCCTAGGCCAATTCTCTCTCTCACTCTCTCCTCTCTCTTACACACTCCCTCTCTTAACGTTTTGGTAGAGAGTTAGTGGAAAGGATATTTTGAATATTCTTTCCGAAGAATGGTCATTGATATGTCCAAAGCTCCGCCAATTTATGTAGATGCATAACAATATGATCATCTATAGTTATTAAATCACAAATTGCTTTTTCATATCATATACAGTTCAATAATTATTTACTTAGTCTATATTATGTGAATTCATCTATAATTTTGCTGTATTGTAAGCTATTGTATATAAGTGTATAAGCCAGTATATATTGTAATCTACATAAATAAAGTTCTCAATCAATCAATCAATCAATCAATCGCACACAAACACACATAAGGATACCACTAGTATTATTTCAACCATACCAAGCTTGGTATGCTCTCATTTCTAACTCACAAGCTGCCTATTGAGATTTGATAATCCTACCTGACAATGTCTGTCCCTTTTTGAAATAATTCAGGCTTTTCATCAGACTTCGAAATCATTACAATTATAATTATTCATATCGAATCATTAATCTCCACCATATTCGTATAGTAAAACCCTCCATTATTAACTTCTACCATTCGAAGATATCTATATATATAAAAGCGAAATGGCACTCACTCACTGACTGACTGACTCACTCACTCACTCGCTGAAAATCTACCGGACCAAAAACGTTCAAATTTGGTAGGTATGTTCAGTTGGCCCTTTAGAGGCGCACTAAGAAATCTTTTGGCGATATTTTAACTCTAAGGGTGGTTTTTAAGGGTTTAAAGTTCTTTTAGCATGTATATTCTTCTTATTCCAATATCTTGAAATATTATAATATTGAAATGTACATACCATATTTTAATATAGAACTATAATCTAGGGAGAGTACCTATTCGAAACAGTTGTTCTGGTAACTTAATTAAAAATTTTGTCAGGCTGGCATTAAGTTGAGATGACTTTGTTAGGTTGGCACCAAGTTGAAGATTGAAATGCATTTATCCAGGACCTCCTAAATACCAATTTATCCAATTAGCCAAAAATAGCGTTTTCTCAGCTTTTCTGCGTTTCCTCACCTTTTTCGATAATTCATGGAAATATATTTAAAAAAAATTCAGTACACAGGTTTAGCTGAGGTGGAAGAATCTTGTTCGCCAAAGATACGCCGATATAGTAACAGGTGTTTTTCGAGAACAAATTGACATAATACGTTCAAATTCGGTACAGAGGTTCCGCTGAGGTCTACATGCAGGCGAGCGAAGCGAGCTCGCTGATCTAATTTTTGGAGAATCCAGTCGGGGGTCCAGAATTCGGTACAGAGGTTCCGCTGAGGTCTACATGCAAGAGAGCGAAGCGAGCCCGCTGATCTCATTTTTGAAAAATCCAGTCGGGGGTCTAGAATTCGGTACAGAGGTTCCGCTGAGGTCTACATGCAGGCGAGCGAAGCGAGCCCGCTGATCTCATTTTTGGACGATCCAGTCGGGGGTCCAGGGGGCGGAGCCCCCTGGCTAGACGGATATGGCGAGCGAAGCGAGCCTGACGGCTAGTCCTTTCATAATTATTTAATAGTTTGTTCATTCCGGAATGAAGGAATAGATAAATTAATTGATCAATATATTGAATTATTTACCTGAAACGAATTAGTGAACGTATTAATTCAAGAATTGATAATACCTATTTATAAGAAACTGAAGTAAACTAAAGATGTCCGAAAATGAGAATGAATAAACAACTAAATTATAGTGAGAACTAGTCTCCGCCCCCTGGACCCCCGACTGGATCGTCCGAGAATGAGATCATTTTTCATTTGTAGGACGATCCAGTCGGGGGTCCAGACTAAACGTCTGGCTAAACGGATATGGCGGGCGAAGCGAGCCTGACGGCTAGTAATATAATATTCCCAGGAATAGCTCTGATTGAAGTAGCAGTGCCCAATCAATTTTTCCGCGATAAATGCATTTCAATATTCAACTTGGTGCCAACCTAACAAAGTCAACTCAACTTAATGCCAACCTGACAAAATTATTAATTTAGTTACCAGTTAACAACTGTTTCGAAGAGGTACTCTCTCTAGATTATAGTTCTATATTAACATATGGTATGCACATTTCAATTATAATTTTAAGATATTGGAATAAGAAGAATATACATGCTAAAAGACGAACTTTAAACCCTTAAAAACCACCCTTAGAATTGAAATATCGCTAAAAGATTTCTTAGTGCGCCTCTAAAGGGCCAACTGAACATACCAACCAAACTTTTTTGGTCCGGTAGATTTCTAGTTATGCGAGTGAGTGAGTGAGTGAGTGAGTGAGTGAATCAGTAGTCAGTCAGTCAATCAGTGAGTGAGTGCCATTTCGCTTTATATATATATATATATATATATATATATATATATATATATATATATATATATATATATATATATATAGATAGATGAAGGATAAGTAAGATAGATATGATAATCATATCATAATAATATGACTATATTATTCTTGTCTCTGATTATAGTCAGAATGAGTGGTAATGAAATATGACACCAACATACAGAGAACAAATTTTTAAAAGTAGAAAAAGAAATAAATTAAATGAATAATAAACAATGTGACATATTTAGCGACAGGGAAATAGCGGGGCTGGGATTTAGATTTTCGTAGCACGTAACTTATTCCTGTAGGGAACAGGCAGCTATAATTCTACTAATATCCCCTTCCTCCCTGACTACCCCCCTCACCGACAGCAACTAAAAATTCATTCCATCTTGGAGACATAAATCTTGCGCAGGGTTTTCATCCTTTATTAACCCGTGCGCTGGCTGCCTTAAATCCTAACCTAGTCATAATTCCTTCCTTCTTTTACTTCTTATTCTACTTCTCCTTCACATTACCTTCCTCATTATTCTCATCTTCCTCTTCTTCATAACCACCATCATCATCATTATCATCATCACCATAATCCTTCTCTTCCACTTCCTAATCCTACTAATTTTCCTTCTACTTGTCCTTTCTTTTTCATTCTTTTCGTCCTCCTACTCATCCACTTCCTCCTCCTGATCATCGTTCTTCTTCTTCTTCTTTTAGTTCCCTTTCTCCTACTCGTGTATATTATATTCTTCTTCTTTCTGTATTTGTTCTATTTCTTGTTCCTTCTCCTACTTCTATTTCTTCTTCTACTCCTTCTTGTTATTGTTCTTCATTTTCCTCTTACACTGTGTACACTATTCAACTTATGTTCCCCCTTCTCTTCCACATCTTCTTCTTATTCATCTTTTTCTTCTCCTCCTCCTCATCTTTTCCCTTCATCTTCTCCTTTCTCTTCTTCTTCTACTTCTTCTTCCTTCTCCTCCTCATTCTTCTTCTTCTTCATCATCTTCTTCTTCCTCTTCTTCTTCTTCTTCCTCTTCTATTTTTCTTATTCTTCGTCTTCCTCTTCTACTTTTTCTTCTTCTTCTACTTCCTCTTTTTTTCTTCTTCTTCTTCTTCTTCTTCTTCTTCTTCTTCTTCTTCTTGTTTGTCTTCTTGTTTGTCTTCTTCTTCTTCCTTTTCCTTTCCTCTTCTTTTTTCCTTCTCATGCTTCTTCTTCTTTTTCTTACTTTTTCTTCTTCGTCTTCTTCTTCATCTTCTTCTTCTTCTTCCTCTTCTACTTCTTCTTCTACTTCTTCTTCTACTTCTTCTTCTTCTTCTTCTTCCTCTTCTACTTCTTCTTCTTCTTCTACTACTTCCTCTTCTTTTTCTTCTTCTTCTTCGTCTTCTTCCTTTTCCTTTTCTCTTCTTTTTTCCTTATCATGCTTCTTCTTTCTCTTGTTCTTGTTTTGGTTCTTCAACTTCCTCTTCTCCTTCTTCTTACTCTCTTCTTCTTCTGCATTTTCTTCTTCTTCGTCCTCTTATTTTTTTTTCTTCTCACGCTTCTTCTTTTTCTTGTTCTTGTTTTAGTTTTTCAACTTAATCTTCTCCCTTTTTATCTTGCTTCAGTTTCTGCTCCTCTCCTACTCCTTTATTCAGTAGCCCATTATCTTTCCCCCATCCTAATCTTTGTCTCCTCCTCCTCATTCTTTTCCAACCAACTCATCCTCCTTCTTCCGTCCATTGTCTCCATCCGTCGACGACAATTCCAGATTTTATTGAAGCAATTAAAGCACGGTAATTGCAGTAATCCATTTATGTTACCGGAATTCATAAGACCAACTGAGACGCACGTGTTTCATCTACTAATAAGTTTGTTAATAAATCTAATATCAATGCAAATGAGATACGAGATGCCTTGTACACATAAGTTTAGTTGAATAAAATATTTCATTGCTAATTAGCTATTCAAGTTATATTTCTTATACTCGCAGTTACTCATGAAACATCTATGTAATTGTTCATTCAAGAGTGCTGAGTGAATAGAATCGGCACGGCATGACAGAACAGGAAGATCTGCGATTGGCTGATTGGTGTATTGAGAATCATCCAATGGGAGATATTCCTTTCCTGTCAAGCAGTATCGACTGAAAGATCTCCCATTGGATGATTCCCGATACACCAGTCCAATCAGCCAATCGGAGATCTTCCTGCCTGTTATAGTCCAGTCACTATATACATTGGTGTATGCAATTTATATTGTAGTTCTGATTTTTTAATATATTATTTGGGTACATAAGAGAAGTCCAGAACCAATTTCTTCATGCTAAATTTCCTTGTACTAGATACAGGGAGGCCCAGAAACCTAGTATTTTCGGCTCATTTTCCAGTTTTCAGCTACTTCTGCCAAATCTCGTAGTCGGACAGAAAAATTTGCTCTCGCCTTTTTTCTAGATAATGAAATTCTGAATAAAATGAGATCATTCGAAACTCTCTATCTCCAATGAGTACTGAGTTATGATTTTTCAAAAATAAGTAAACTTTGAAGAGAAAATTTTAGTTTTTGATCAACAATATCTTCCGATTGTTACTATTTAGATGTATGATTCAAAATCCCTCTGGGCGTATTTTTGTGCTCTACAATCTGAGATCAGGTAGAGAGCTCTATCTCATATAGATTTTCAGGTACCCATGACAGCAATGCTTCTTGTATTGTGAAAAACAACTCATTTTCAGCTTCAACCATCATCACCAACTACATAGTCGTCACATTGATATTTCGCACAATGACATGAGTTCATGAGATTATGTTCTATGAGAATCACCCGTTAAATGCACTTCATTTCAGTATTTCCTAGTGGAGAGGCGCGCTTAAGGACACCTCAAGGATCACAAGATCTACAAACAAAATTCATGTGAAAAATATTAACTTTCTGAGACAACATTTTCAGAGACAAGCAATATAGTGCTTAATTCCTTATCTATAACAATATGGGATGTTTTGAGATGGCACACTAATAAAAAGAAGTTTCAACTATTTTTTGTAAAGGCTATGTAACACAACCTTCATTTTTTCTTAAACCACAATACTCTGAAAGAAACAAACGAGGTTTTTTTTAATATCCCATAACTCATCCTCTTGAATGCATTGAATACTGTATCATAGAATGCAACAATTTTGAATATAAGTTTTCTCTGACTGTATTCAGAGACGTAGTATTTGCATGATGAAAACCTGATGATCAAAACCCTTTATAAACACTAAAACACTATCAGTAGAAAAAACTTTTCCGCCACACTGCACAGAAAGCAGCTGTTCTCCAGCCCCTACATAGATCTGAAAGACATTGTTTGCAGACGACTCTTGTCTGACGTCAGAACAGGTTTCTTTCCGGCCTAAGCCGGAAAGAGTACCCTTTCCAGCCGCTAACATGGAACTAAGAAAGGTGATCAAAAAACAGCTGATCAAAAAACTTTTCATTATTTGTGTTTACTATTCAATAATTAAAACATTTATAATAATATCATCTTATTGTCATATGAAAGAATAAAAAAGTATAAACTCAACCTCCCACATAATTGAACATAATCTTTTAGGTTATTTAGACAATCAGAATAAAAAATAAAAATACAATTTCCTGATATTCAGATTACCTCAGATTTGCTAGAGCTATGACCTTCCACTTTTGCTTTCGGAAGTGCTTAATGAACAATTATTCTCATATATATTGTATATTTTTCTGTGTGGCGAAAAATAGCGTTCGCACCACGGGCAAAAAAGTTTTTCCGGCTTTCAATCTTTTCTAGTCCTCGGCCTACGGCCTCGGTCTTGAAAATCGATTTCGAGCCGGAAAAGTCTCATTTTCGGCCCTAGGTGCGAAATATACTATTCCGGCTCTCAATCTTTTCAAGTCCGAGGCCGTAGGCCGAGAAAAATCTCATTTTCTGCTCTAGGTGAGAAATATACTATTATACTACAAAATAACTATGGTACTTTTCTGAACGTTGTGTTACTCTTAATAATTGATTAAAGGAATATATTGATGGGGAATTTCTGTAGATGAATTCCGTGATATTTGACCATATATTTATTTTCAAATTACAATTTATATGACTAAATCTTACCAAACATGTTAGACAACATATTGAGTTTTATTTAACTCTTGAATAAACATCATTGATGAATCAATTAATAGGATGAATCATACTCAACTCACTCCACCATCATATTCTCAAACTAACGCACGAATTATCCCCATTAAATCACGCAGACCTGTACTCAATATTTAACACCGTCCATTACAGCTTTATCCACCTATTCAATCCCCCCGCTAGAGAACGAAATATCTGTGCGCAAATGCATTCTACCGTTCTTTATGAAGAGAAAAAAATCTACGAATAAAAAGCCTCTAAAACCGAATGCAAATACGATCGACAATAATTAAGCATCATAAAAACGAGTAGAAAAATTAAGACCTACTAAAAAGAGAGGGAGAATGAGAAAAAAGAAGAGTGGAAGCCTGGATGTGGAGTCCATTCAGAGAAAGTCAACCCCCCCCCCCCACCAGCCAAGCCATTAATGAGGCGGACCAATTCAAGGGGTATTATAGGAGGGTTCCCTAGGGGATGAATTTATGGGTGTATGGCTTTGCGGAGGGTTTATAGGGTTCAATTGGTGGTTTGTAAGGGGGGGGAGGAATATTGGCTGAGTTTTTGAAAAAGATCTGGGGGAGGGGAAGTGTTGGTGTTTTCAAAAGAGGATACAAGAGGTGGAAAGATAGGAAGAGTGGAAAGTGAGAAATATCCTAAGGAGAGAGGGAAGGGTCGTGTTTTGGAAATAGGATGAGAGATAGGAAAGTGAGAATAAAAATGAGAAAGTGAGAAGTGGGTAAGGAATGAGAGATACGAGATGGAAAGAGAAACGTTTGTGAGAAAAAGAGACATCATGGGCAGTAGGAAGACAGAAGAGGGAAGAAAGGTGTGTTGTAAAAGAAGGCTATGTGGAGAAGGAGGAAAAGGGATGTGGGAGGAAGAGGAAAATGATAAATGATGAGTGGACATGAATTTTTGCACGAATGGAGATGGAAAGTGAGAATAGATTTCCGAATAATTCTTGTATGAAAGTAAGTAGGCCTAAAACCCTCAATATGAAGTTAAAAATGGAAAAGAGATACTGTACTTAGGATCAAGTCAAATGACTCCATCATTGTAGATTGGTGCATTATTACTGGAAACTATTTTATTTATTGGAACTAGAAAAAATTTCGACTATGCCTCTTGAAAATTTTGTACTCCTTGATTCAGTTGATAATCAGACAGCAGATCATAATGACTTGTCATTCATTCATTATGACATGGAAGACTAAGTGCCGGTTGCACAAAAGCAATCGTGAATTTTAATCGTGATTAATCCTACAGACCAAGTCAGAGACTAGAACCAATCAGAGAAGCCGTTTCATCAAAAAGGCCTTCTCTGATAGGTTCTTGTTGAATTAACCACTGTTAAAATTTAACCGGCTTTTGTACAACCGGGCCTAAGTACTGAAATTAACCAAATTCCACTTAAATAGAATTACAGGTTTATTTGACAAATTTAATATGACATCTATTATACGAAACACTTAGATGAATACAAATTCTAATGATACACTATAACATTTATCTTGCAATGAAATAAAGAAATTTATTTTTATTTTTATTTATTTACAATGCAAATGACACTAATGTAATAACATTGAAGATGAAATAATAAGGTAGTCCTTGTGCTATTTTTCTTCCAAATTTATAAGTGACAAAGTCCAAGATAAGGTTACAATTTCACATGTACAATTTTTATAAAATTTCAGTCTAAAATAAACATTAAATTGAAAACCTTCTTTTCCTTCTAACACTCAATTCTAAATTTTCCTCCCATCTTCCCATTCATTCCCACTCCTCTCCTTCTCATAATCCTCTTCTTTTTGCCCATCCCTCTTACAACCACTCCCCCACTCCATCCTTTTCTACAACTTCTCCCTCTTGTCCAATCCTTTGAAACCTTCTTGTTTATTCCAGTCTCATAGTGTCATAGAGGTAGATAGGTCATAGGCGCATTATAGCATTCTCTATCCTTATCCCTTCTCAATTCCTGTCTCATTCCCACCTTTCCCAGACTGTCTTTCAGCCACTAGCCTTACAGAATATTAAATTTTCATCCCGCAAATGTTACACGTATTACATACCTATATACTCACAGCTATATACCCAATTCTCATTTACATATACATGTATGATAGTTATAATAGCATGTACAAGTCTCATGGTGAGACGTGACTTCATCCCTTTGCTACTTCTAGCGTTAACGTGAGTACTTCTAAAGTCAACGAGTACTTAAAATTATTATTACTGAGAATAAACAATTTCACAGATTCACTTTTTGCTATTAGAAAAAACGACTAGCAGACAGATATTTTACAAAAAATGAATTAATCACTCACTGTGACAACGAGATTCGTTGTGACAACCAAGAAGATGGCGGACCTGCCGAAAGATTTCGTTGTCACAGTGAGTGATTAATTCATTAATTGTAAAATATCTGACTGCTGGTCGTTTTTTCTAATAGCAAAAAGTGATTTAATAATAAGCAGTTCGTGATGGAAAACAACATTGAAGAATTTTACAGATTCCATTGGAAGATGAATATGAAGAGTTTGAACTCTATTCTTCCAATCAAACTCTATGTTGATAAAGTCTATCCATCACTCTATTTATTTATTCAGTGAATCTCCAATTCATTCATAAGTAATTTCGTTCAATGAATGATTCATTCCTACATTCAAATTCATGACCGTAGAGAACAGAAAGCATAAGGAGATATTCCATGGTAGAGGGCGCCCATGTTCCAAATTTCACTGTTCTCAATCTTATATACCTAGTAGATATTTTTCGTGAACCTATGTGACGCAGGTAGTATCTCATATTGTGCCGTTCTCACACTCTAAACAGTAATATTCAACAGTAGTCAACAGTAATCGGCTTCAGCTAACACAAGATCGTCTGGAATTTCGGAACATACCATGACTAACCTACTTACGATATCTTTTCTCTACGGTATTATGCTAATATTTTAACTAAATTGTATCATCATTTTGTGGATAGTAAAAAAAACACTTATTATTGTTTCCTATTTCAAACTAAGATTAAAATCTATTTCAATTAGATTTAAAATATCAATAATCCTCAAATTAACTGGCTATAAAACCCTCCTTGAAAAATATTTTGAATTCCAAGACCTTCATCAAGTTCAAAAGGACTTTCAAATTCTATCAAGACATTTCTACTTTGACAAACCATATTCATAGAAGAAATTATTAACTAGACTTGAATGTTTTCGAAATCGTAAAACAACAAATTTTCAACATTTACATCAAACTTTCAAAAATTCTTGTACTGCACTAGAAATATTTAATATATTGTGGCACAGTTTCCACCTAAACAGGGAGATGTACAAAATTCATCACCCAAACCACGAAGTTCACTAATCCCTCCTGAAAGACTCCAAAATCGAATCCCTTTTAAAAAATGTTCATACACACAAAGTTCCAAAGTTTTCGTTCGCAAAAACTAGTCACTTTTCAAACTTCTCTTTGACAACACGAGAGAAACCCGTAAAGTGACATGACTGTCACAGTATACTGAATGAAAAATATACATTCGACAAAACGAGAAATAGGAAACACACATGAAAACTGGAGCTCGACCCTGGAGAGAGTTATGAGAAAAAACTAGAAAAGAGTTATGAATGAAACAAAAACAGAATTATTTTCCCGCCATATACAGCGGAGGCGGAATCGAATCAAAACAATATCAACAGAACCGTCACTCTGTGTTTGTTGGAGAATTGTTTTCCTGCGACATATTTTTGTTTCGCAATATTGTTGTTAGCGCAAATTCAATTTGAATAATAAAACTAAATACAAGAGCAGCAGAAGTGTAGTTTGATTTATCAGAGATTGACAATGGTGTAATAACCGAAACCGGTCTTTCTAAGTATCAATAAATCTGTGGTTTTTGACAATTTCTTAGTCTTTTTCATTCAATAGGAATAATTACCACAATATCAACTTCTCAACTACACAAAAAGTTAATATTGCATCAATAGACCTGTATCAGCTACCATCTAAAGAAGGCATTCACAAGAAAGAGGACCGGCGACGTTGATCTCCTATCTTTCTCCACTGCCATTATAACGTGGACCTCACTATAGTATGTGAACACATCCATCAAAACAAATTGTATTCTTTTAAATCCAGCAGAGAATAAATTCATTGGAAGGCAGGCTCCAATAATTAAAAAACATTGGAATTAGATAGCAGAGAAGAAAAAATGAACATCAAAAAATCGGAGATACAAAAGCCTAACCTCAAAAAGTATTGCTTGAAACCTTTCGCTATGATGACACGACAATGTATGACAAAATATGTATCATGCATGTCCTACCGTCAGTGGCCAGCCATAATGTGCACCAGGACAGAAAATCTTTGGAAAGCAAATGTCAGAATCATACAAGTAAAGATTTTCTTCCTGTTCAACAAAACAGGAGACATTTTTTGGAAAGTAAATCCATTTCTGAATCACATAAGCTTCAGTATATTATTTGATATGTACAATTCATTCGGAATTTAATGATCAATCAATTATCTTTCTTCCTCTGGCACCTTCTCCATGACGGAGGTTGGCTACCATCATGACAATTTATACATAATAATAAGTGTTATTAATCAATTTATTCATTTATTCATTCAACAAGTACATCATCAAATGATAGGGAGAGAAGAAATAAGGTAACCTTGTGCTACTCCTCTCCCAAATTTAGATAGGGCTGGCTACACATAGTCTGAATAGGTTAAGACTGTTTGGTACACCTTTTTATTTCTATTCAAATTGGATAATCTCTTCCAATATAATTGTTAAGATCATTATAAGAGTGAGAAAAAGAGGCAACTGAAATTTTTAAGTGGTCTAATAAGCGAGTTATGGGTTGTTGAAGTGCTAAACTCTGTTTTCTTTCCAGATCATAAACGGTTTCGAATTTTTCATTGAAGTTTTCTTAATACATTCAGTATGAACTCCGTTTTCTTTTCAGATCATAAACGGTTTCGAATTTTCCATTGGAGTTTTTTAAATACATTCAGTATGAGTATATCATTGGCTTCGTTCTATATGCGTTTTTTCGCAATTAATGCCAAAATAAACAAGTTATCAAATTTACAAAAAATGTTACTTTTTATTTATGAACGAAATGGAGAATAGAATGTTTTAGTTTGGAAAGATACATTTTTTGAATTTTTGAGAGAAGTTCTAATAATATAGTCGAACTCGCTTATTCGCTCTACTATTAATTCTTCTTAGTTGGAGTTTAGTTTCCAATACTATAGGCAAGTGATCGGATTTTAACATTTCTTCACTACTTTGAAATCCGAAACAATATCAATAAAGTTATTATTTACCCAAATTAAATCTATTGTACTATTTCCATTCGGGCCAACAAAAGTGAAATTTCCTGGGGTGTCACTTCTACTTCTACCATTAATCACATGGAATGAATTATTCTCCATCAAACTTATAAGTCTTTTTCCTTCAGACGTTACAACTTTATCTTCTGAAATCCTATCTTAAGACAAATCCGTATAACTAATTAGAGCTTCATCCAAACATTGATTGAGCTGACCTATTCTCGAATTGAAGTCTCCTGCTATCAAAACCGGGTTAGAATATGATAATACCTTTCTCCTCATAAGAAAATCTTTCAATTTTCTAAATCACTACAAAATTACTTGAACTGAGATATACTATACCAACTAAAATGTTTGATGATCAATACTTATTCTAACAATAGCAAATGCCTCATTCAACTCTATTATTTCATAATTTAAATCCTTCTTTATCAGTACACGTAAACCTCCTCTGCCTCTACCATATGAACTGGTTTTTACAGCTTGCTTTTCAATTAAGTTGTAGTCTTTAAACAAGTCCATATCGTTAATTTTCTCACAAACCCAGGTCTCAGTTAACCCTACAACACTAAAATTGTTTATAAACTCTAATTGTTGTGCATCAAGTCTATATAGTTTGAAATACCGTGACAGTTCCAATGTAACAGTCTGAAGTTATCTATACAACCTGCTGGTCTGCGACACACGTGAACGATCACACTCCTGCTGCTATATGAATTCAGCCTGCTGGTTTCTTGGCATGCTTCTGGCCTGGGTTCGGCCACCTCTCAGCCAGCTCTGTAGACCAGAATTGCCACGCCGCGCCTCGCATGGACGTGCCGTCAGCCGCGTCGCGTCAGCCGCCGTCCCCACACCCGGCTCGTCGACGGGCTGTTGATGCTGGAAACTGGTAGTTGGTCTCTCGGCGTCGCGATGTTCACGATTTCCACTAATATTTGCGTCCTCCTGGCAATTTTCACGGCCATTTTCCTGACTTGGCTCCTGACCAATGAGATCAATCCAACGCCCATCGCTTCGCATTTTTTCAAGATCTTCAAGGAAGTAGTTTCTTCCATTAATAGCCAAGTGATCATATTTCATAAACGTTTTGAGTCCCCGTCTTCTAGCCTGATTGAAAAAGTCTTTCAGTTTTTCCCTAACACTCCTAATTTGCTTAGTATAGTCCAATACACGCACGATAAACTGCCAAATCCATCATGAACGAGAGCTCTGATAAGCACGACCGTTCGGCTCGGTGTCTCGACTGCAACTCATAACTCGCTTATTAGACCACTTGAAAAAAAAACTCGCTTATTAGACCACTTAAAAATTTCAGTTGCCACTTTTTCTCAATCTTATAATGATCTTAACAATTATATTGAATAAGATTATCCAATTTAAATAATAAAAAAGTGTAACGAACAGCCTTAGAACTTGATGATTGATAATATTATTATTATTAAATTATTTGATAATTGGTAATTCGATGATCAATCGTATGTTTGTTCGTTTTATTGATTGATTTCGTTTCGTTTGCAGTGCTCAAGAGGGCGTTTGACGCCTTCGCCCAGAGCAAGGGTTACATAGAGTGTGACACGGTCGGCACAATCCTGCAGATGTTGGGTCATGAGCCATCCGAAGCTGAGCTCAAGAAGATCATTGCTGAAGTTGATGCTGACGGTAATTCATCAATTTTATTCACATTTACATTCACATTCAATACTCTTACATTTTGGCAGTTTCCAAAACAATCTTATTCAATCACTCCAGTTAATCGATTCCCTGATAATTTCCAGATATCTTTAGAATAAAGGTAGTATAAGGCGATTTCAAATGCTGATAGTAAAATAAATTCACTCATTCTCATTTTGATACTCTTGAATTTTGGCAATTTCCGAAACAAGCTTACTCATCTACCCCAGTTAATCGATTCCCTGGTAATTTCAAGGCCTCTTCAAAGTAATTATGTTTTCAGATGCTGACGGTGATTTCACCCATTCATTATTGTTTCAATACTCACAAATTTTGACATTTTCCAGAACAATATTGCTCATTTACTTCAATTATTCAATTCCTTAGTAATTCCAGGACCTCTTCAATTTCAATGTCATTTATTGCCAATTAGAATATTCAAAACCTATTACAAAAGTAATAAAGTCTTGAAAGTAATAATGTTTTCAAATGTTGAAGGTAATGGAATTCACTTATTTTTAATTTAAATACTCTTGAATTGAGGCAATTTCCGAAACAATCTTACTCAATTTCCCCTTGATATTGAAATACTTCCAATATTTTGAAATACGTCATTCATTCTAATTTCCTTAGTTTCCAAAAACAAAAATTTAGCTGTCTATTCAACTCTTTCAACCGGTTGCATAACCGATTCAACGTCTGTTAACGTTTGATCTCGATTAAATTCCACAAGAGTCAATCAGAACAGCCTTCTTCTCAGGAAAACTTTCTCTGATTGGTTCTGGTGGAATTTAATCATGATTAGAATTTAACAGGTTTTTGTGCAACCGGGCCTGAGTCTTTAAATACCAGATAAATATGTGTGTCCTATTATCATAGATCAGTGAAAACTTGGAAAAAATGCTTCAATAAGTGAAAACTTCTGTAGAATAATTCAACTCCTTTCAACTGCACTTCAACAATTGCTAATCTGATTCCACAGTTGAATTTCCATTTCGTAATTATCATTGAATGATTCAACTGAATTCAGTTTAATCAACTAATTAGCAGATTGAGAGATAAAATATCATGAAAATAGTGAGTTAGTTATATAGTATTGCGTACTTACAACACAAGTAGAGTAGATATCAAGCAATATTCGAAATAATCAAACAGCATTCAACTTACCTGAAAAAGATAGAAAAAATATTGAATAATTGTAATCAATTATGATTGAAGCAAAGAATAATTCATGAATCTCACTAACCATAAGCCATTAATATAACTATAGCTATTAGGATGAAGAAATATTGGCATATGCGGGCCTGCAAAAAGTAGGGAATAAAATTTTCGCAAACAGGTATTTCTGATCTCATACATGAACACAGAGAATAACACAAACACAAATACAGATCACAGATATTTGTGATTCAAATGAATTATTATCATAGAACTTGTTGTGAAATTCATTTTTTTTAAATTATTCAGATATTGAAGAAGGCTACTTATACATTCAATGTTCCAAGATTAAATAAGGAATTCATTACAGAGCTAATCATTACAGCGTGAATATTGATGTTGTGGAACTTTTCCATAATTGAAGAGACTTGAAATGTTGTCAAAAATCCACTTTATTTAAATAAATCATTTTTAGTTTTATTTGAATAAAGTGGATTTTTGACAACATTTCAAGTCTCTTGAACTATTCATTACAATAAGCTATCCATTAAGGTACTCATCACTTTCATTAAAAACATTTCCTGAATGTGAGATGAGTAGAAATTCACTCATAAGAAAATAATGTTTATAGACGAAAGACATATTTCAAAAACCAATCATTATTATTAATAACCTTCATCTTCACATTATGGTGTCATGTATTTTAATGGAATATCATCTACTAACCATCTTTGAAGTGGTGAAAATGATAAGTAGATTATCACCTATCAAAATACATGGAAAAATCCAACTGAGAGCAGATTAGATTAGAAGTCTGATATTGATTACATTACAGAAACACGATGGTGAACTTCAATAGCTCTAAATCTTGTAAGATGTCAGATTGGTTTTCAGTTGCCAAAACACAAAAATAATTCTGGATCTACGCTTCATTTGAACGTCAAACGTTTTTCGAGATCTCTATCTTTCTCATTTCTCATCAAGAGATGCAGAAACTGGATTTTATAGAATTAGGGCAGGAAGCAGAGAAACTTGATAATACAAGCAAGGAGTAAGCGAATTACCTGATTATAAATTACATACAGTAGTTTGATGTACATCATTAGGGACTTAAATTGAATAAATGAGATATTACTTTTAGTAGAAACGTGAGGAGAACAAGACTGATATTCAATTTAGCATTGATTTCGTTAGTTGAGTGTATTAAATCATGAAATCTAGGATCAATTAATTCTTAATGATCAATTATGAACTTGACAAGACAACTTCTCTTGATAGTTTTTATATCAACTTCTCTTGATAGCTTTTATTGATTTTATAATGTCACATACACAACTTTTCAACAATGACAATTATCGTGATCAGGAATAAAGAATGAAGCAAAAAAATACAAATACAAGCCCAGCAATTCCATCATTTTACAGGGTTCAAAATACTCACAGGATTAAAAATTATTTGCCTTTTCTACGAGTATAAGATCATAGTTTCAAAATTTTATCTTTTTCGTAGCTGAAACTTTTATAATGTACCTTCCAATCTTTTTTTACCCATGGGTCCAGTTTCACAAGATCCTCTTAAATTTTAAACATGATTAAATTCTACGAGAATCAAAGAAGATTTTTCTGAGAAGAATGCTTCTCTGATTGGTTCTTGTGGCATTTAATCGAAGTTAAAAGTTAGGATACTTTTGTGCAACCGGGTGATAGAGTATTTTCGTTGCATCTGATTGATGTTCCTACAGTTTTTAGGCGATTTCAGGGAGTGACAGGTGGGTCAGTAAGGGGAGGGGTGGAGACGATCCCTGTTTCCCTGTAAAGTATCAGGCGCCATTTTGGCTGAGTTCCATGACTGCAGGTTCACTTCTCTGACCTTATCTTCCTCCTTTCCACCTTCTTATTCCCTTATCATACCAACTGGATGCCAGGAGCTAGACTAGCTACTTGCAACATTAACAGACACAATTGATCCCTTACTTTTTCTTCTTCTTTACCTCTTCATCTTCTCCTTTTTTCATCTCCTTCTCCTATTCTTATTCTTCTTTTCCTTCTATTTCTCTTCGTCTTCTTTTTATTTTCTTGACATCTCTCAACTGATTCACGTCTTCCTTTTTTCTCTTATCATTATCCTCATTAAATGAGGAGAAATTTTCATTTCAGATAATTCCCTCATTAGTTCTTTATTCATGAATATTCCTCTTCGAACTTGTTTCCTTCTCATTATCCTCCTCATTTATCAACTCACCAATCAGGTCAAATCTCCCAATACCGTTAACTTCCTTCCTCTCTTATTCTAATTTGACCTCTACATTTTTATCCTCCATCTCTAGCCTTTCCTCTTGCCTCTCCAGCCAATTTCTTCGTATTTATTTTCATCTTATTTTTATTAATTTTTCATTTTTATTTTCTTGAAACTCCCTTCAAACTGACCTTGATGAATAACACTTTTTAATTCTTTCTCCTCTCTCCTCTTCGTCTCAATGTTCTTCATCTCATTTCTCACTAATCCTTCTATCACTCATCCAACTTCTTCCCATTTCATTGTTACTCTTTCTCTCTCTCCCTAACCTGCTGTAGTTTCTCCGTAACTACAGTACAATATCCCATAATTTTATTTTCCTCTTTCTCCCATTCACTCACTCGCTCTCTCTCTATCTCTTAATTCACTCACACTCTTTTTCCCTCTCCTTAAACTGATGTAGAGAGTACTACAATGAAATATCCCATAATTCTTAAATCCTCTTTCACTCACACTCTTTCGCAGTCACCCTCCCTCCCACCCTCACACACACACACACACACAAACTGATCCACTCACTCATTTTTTTCTCTCTCTCTCTCTTCCTAAACTGCTGTTGGTACACTCCACCATACCATCATCTCCACTATTATATACATTGTGAGTAGCAAGCCAACATTTTTTGGCTGAGTTTTTGCCTGCCGGTCGGGGTCTCACCTCTTAAAGACCTCTTGAACTCTTTACTTTGTACCAAGTCACGAGCCAAATGAGCTCCGTTGCCTTTCCAAGCCATTAACCGATTAGTCTTTTGTTTTCTAAACACCGCAACTGCACACTATTTATCATAGACAGCTCCGAAAAATTGGCTGATTTCATTCTAAAATTCTAAAGTTTTGAATTCAGTTCTATTTTAAACCCAATTCCATCAAGGGATTCAACCAAATTTCTACCATAATATCAATATTTCATTCATTTTTATTCTAAAATTCTAAAGTTTTGAATTAAGTTATATTTTGAACCTAATTCTATCAGAGGATTTAAATCTATTTCTTACATAATATCACAATTTCATTCATATCCATTCACAAATAAGTTTTGAATTTTGATTCATTACAAACTCAATTCAACACGTGAAAATCCTAGCATAATAGTATAATCTCTTCAATTTTAATTCAAAAAGGAGCTCAGAATTTTGTCCTCTATTTGAACTCAATTCAACATGATAAGTTCCACCATAATATTATTACGACTAGAAAGTTTTGGACTCGAGATTATGGTCATTGGTGTTGGCTGACATTCATGGCAAAATCACCAATCTCTAAGGGCCGGTTTTCGAAATCGGGATTTAGCCAAGTTCTAGACTTGAAACAGCTAGAGTCAGAAAATTGACTTTCCGAAACGGGGCGTAGTCATAGTCCAGATTAAAATAAAATTTCGGAAAACTAGAATAAAATAGAGAGAAAATAGTGTAAAGTTACAGCATAGATGAAGGATAAGTAAGACTATATTATTCTCTGGTTACAGCTATTTTGAATAATTTAGGAATGTTTCATTCCGTCAAGGAAAAACGACTCCAATAAGAAATGAGAAAATAAACATTGAAAACTATGACTGCGCCCCGTTTCGGAATGCCAATTTTCTGACTCCAGCTGTTTAAAGTCTAGAACTTAGCCAAATCCCGAGCTCGGAAACCGGCTCTTATTTTAGAGATTGGTGATTTTCCCATTTCATGGATGGCGGCCAAAACCAGCAATGACTATAATCTCTGACATTGATATTGGAATTCTTCATAGTTGAATTACAGGTTCCTCTACACAAAAATTGAGCATTTATGAATAATCTTGTGACGGTGGAAGTCTTTCTTCATTTGAACTTAAGAAATGTTTTAAATTTTTCATAATTATTTGAATTTTATAAAAAATATACAAAATTTAATAAAAATTGTACACGTTAAATTCTAACCTTATCTTGGACTTTGTCATCTATAAATTTGGAAGAAAAATAGCCGAAGGACTACCTTATTATTTTATCTTTCAATGTTATTACATTAGTGTCATTTGCATTGTGAATAAATAAATAAAATAAAATTCTATGACGTTTGATTGATGGCCAAATGATGGGCTCAAACAAAAACGTACTTCTTTACTAACAGATTTCAAATTCTCGTGAAAAACTAAAAGTTTAAATTATTGTGTAGGAACAAAGCCCCTCTCATTTCAATGAAGCTGTGAATTAACATGAAAATAACTCTCTGGAGAGAGTGAACACAAACTTCTGTTGACATGTGATCCTAAAACTCATCCGAGCGGACTTTCAGGCTGACGACATTCAGTCTAGCATGCGTTCATACTTTATTTCAACTTCAACTACTCCACATTCTTCACAGAATTACATCTGCCATGAATCGGAGTGAGAGGGAGTCATCTACAATGTGAGCGAGTGAGAGGGAGAGAACACTCTGTCATATTCAAGAGACAAGTAGAGAGAGATGGAGAGCGTCACTTTATATGACATTCACTCAGGGATTTAATTGGGAGTGACTATGGGAGGAAGGTTGTTGGAGAAAGAGGAGGGAAAATGAGGAGAGAGTGATGGAGAGAGTGTAGAGGAAATAGGAAGAGTAAAGAGGAAGGAAAATGAAGATTACGAGAGTAGAAGAAAAATATGATGAGTACAGAGAAAGAAAATACAGACTAGGATTGATTGAAAAGGGATCATAGCTAAGAAAACGGGGAACCAACAAAGAACAAGAAAAAAAGATTAAGAGAAGAAGAAGAAGAAGAAGAAGAAGAAGGGACAGGAGGAGGAGGAAAGCCAAAGTTGAATGAAATACAGAAAGGAAAAACATTGAGTGAAAAATAAGATTTTTTAGGGGAGGTCAAGCTCTTCATGGATGGTTGAGTTGCCACCGTATGTTGTACTAGCAGCTTTCATTTGAAACTCATACGTGAGTTTTTCCATTATTTTTCTCCCATCTCATCTTGTTTTCCCTTTTCATCTTCATCTTCTTCTTCTTCTTCACCTCCTCCTCCTCCACATAAATCTTCTTCTCCTTCACCTCCTCCTCCACATAAATCTTCTTCTTCCTCTTCTTCTTCTTCTCTTCTTCTTCTTCTTCTTCTTCTTCTTCTTCTTCTTTCTATTATCCTCATTCTCCCTCTTCTCCTTCATCTTCGTCCTCTTCAATTTCTACTCTTTCCCACCTTCGTCTCTTTCTTCCTCTCCTTGTTTTTGTTCCGGTCAAGTGCTTCAAAAGCAGGAAAGGAGAAAAAATAGTAGGCTACTGTCCCTGTGCTATACACTCTTCTCTCTCATGCAGAAACTCATTGCTTAGAGCAGCTGGCCTCCTGCTTTTCCACAGTCCAATTAAAATCAACAAAACATACACTTGAAATACATATGTACACACACTCACACACACAAACAATACATGGAGACACATTCACCCACACAAAAAAATGTATGCAAACACATACGCAGAAGTACAAAATTCATATGCACTCATAGAAACTTCTAAAAAGTATATACACTACTCGTCTACAATAACAATACATAAGTGCACATACTCTTCCACTCTGAGAATACATAGAAACATGTAGGGACTTATTCACATTCAAGAAACATGAAATCATACATAGGCTAGATGATGTTTGTCAAGTTCCGTTTAATCTGATAGAATTCATAAGGACGGCAAAAAATCGTACGAACAAAAATCTATGTGTGTGTGTGTGCAGGGATATATATACTGTACATTACTTTTATACAGAAACGAGGAGTTCTTCACATGAGGTAACATGAGATTTACAGGACTTTGTAAATCTTTGTAAACATGACTTGACAGAAACTTTATTTATGTCTATTTCTTTACAAATTATTGAGTGAGACAGGGAGTTGGATGAGTGAGAGAGTGAAAAACTAAGAGTAGCCACAGAAAAAATATATTTTTGTCATATTCATTCAATTCCAGCTGTTTTACATCCATGAAATCAAGCCGGTAAACAGCTGATTGTAGAACAAATAAACATATGATTCTCATTACAGCATACTGACCTGTAATAAAATCATATGTTTTCTTTACAGTCGAGTATGTTTCCTAGTTCCGAATTTGGAACAGCAAAACTGGTACGAAAACCGCCTTTTAGCGCTCGAGGTGGAAATTTTGTCAACTACAGTCAAGAAATTCTTGATTCGAAACTTGTAAACTAGGTTATGTTTATAGAATGCATGTAGTAATGTCAGCACAAGCAGGTAATGTTTTCTGTTTGTCAATTATTCTTTTCTGGATTATTATGACAAAAAATAGTGTAAGTTACTTGGACGTGGATGTCTTTTGCAGTGCTCGAATGAAATTCTAGTCTCGGCTAACGCCTCGACTAGAAACATCATTCTCGCCTGCAAAAAGGCCCTTCCCGTCCTTGTGACTTAAGATACTATTTCCTTCTCTGCAGAGTAGCGCTATAATATTCACATGTGAACAAAAAATATGCAGGCACTCATTCAAAAGTTTGATCTTCACAGGTGGAGATGGGATATGTGGAGGGGGATGAGGATGAGAAGGTAGAAGATCCGGATGAGAAGGAGGGGAAGAATGAAGACGAGGTTGAGGAGGAACTTGAGAAGGGGGATGAAGTGGGGGTAGAGCAAAAGGAAGAGGAGGAGGATGGGGAGGAAGAGCAGGAGGAGGAGAAGATGGAAGATGGAATATGGGGAGAAGGTTGAGGATGAGGAGGAGAAGGATGAGGATGAGGATGAGGAGGTAAAATATGAGGATAGAGAGAAGAAAGAAGGCGAGGAAAAGGAGAAAGAAGTGAAGAAGGAGGAAGAGGAGAAGGAGAATCAAAAGGGAAAAGAGCAGAAGGAAAAGTAGGAGGTCGAGGACGTGGAGGGGATGAGGAAGAAAAGGAGGATGATGAAGAGGAGAAGATGGAAGATGAAGTATGAGGAAAGGATGAGAACGAGGAGGAGAAGGTAGAGGATAAAGATTGATTGATTGATTGATTGAGTACTTTATTTATGTAGATTACAATATATACTGGCATATACACTTATATACAATAGCCTACAATACAGCAAAATTATAGATGAATTTACATAATATAGACTAAGAAAATAATTATTGAAATGAAATGAAACAATCCTTTATTAGGCGGAGTTAGGACTTTTAAGTCCTCTCAACCACTCAACCTCAATTATTGAACTGTATATGATAAAAAAGGATGAAGAGGAGGAGAAGAAAGAACACGAGGAGAAGGAGTAAGAAGAGGAGGAGGAAGTGGACGTGAAGGAGGATGAAGAAGAGAAGGAAAAGGAGGAAGAGTTAGGAAACGAGGAAGAATAGGAAGAAAGAAAGAGAAACATAGTAGGGAAGAAGGAAAGTATAAAAAAGTTTGTAAGGTGCACTGGGATATGAACTGTGTAAAATAAGTCCTGCAAGTTAGAGCAAACATCTCAAGTTGGGTAAAAAGCTGGATAAATATTTAAGTCTTGCTATTGCTACGACTCGATAAATTCAACCCAACTAGAATAAATAAGACTTTTCCTGGAGGAAATGTTGACTCACGGGAGTTAATGATGGAGAGAGAAAATGAGAGGAGTACATGTTGAAGAGAAGAGAAACTTAAATAGAATGTCTCGAATAAATTGGAGGAGCATTGAAAGATATACAGAAGGACGATGGGGAATCGAAGGTTATTGGATAAGTAGTTAGGCAAAGTGTGAAATGGATGAATAAACTTGAAGAATATCCCGATTAAATTCAAAGAGTTAGTCGAACAGGCATCGGCTAGGGATAAGAAGAATGAGGTTTAGATTGATCAGGAATGAGTCATGATGATTGAAGGTGAAACCCTTATCTCTATTGTACAACAATAGTTTTGTCAACTATTAATAAAACTGGTAGAAATTCGGATTTTTACTAGATAAGCGACAATCTGATGATTCAACCCTGGTTGAATGGTTGAAATCCATCCCATTGAATAGTTGAATCCTGGTTTAAACTTGATTTAAACTGTCCTTTTGCTAATCCCTTAAAGTAAAATGCAACAATATCTTGATTCAATCCTGGTTTAATTCGATCTTGATTCAAACTGTTGTTGAGATGATTACTTGGTGATTCTCAGCCTTGATAGAATGTTTCTGTATTCTACAATGTTATGTCAAGGATTTCCATTAATTGGATATTTAATTTTGAAGGATCTGGCCAACTGGAATTCGAGGAGTTCGTAGAGTTGGCAGCCGGCTTCCTGGGTGAGGATGAGCACGAGGATGCAGCTGCCATGCAGGAGGAACTCAGGGAGGCATTCCGTCTCTACGACAAGGAAGGTCAGTGGGGGAATATAATATATAGAATGCCCCAAAAAATGAAACCGAAAAAATGTTCGGTTCATAAATGACTATAGCTTGGATAATTTTTAGCATAGCTCTAATTCTTCTACATTCCTGACTTTGTTCAATTGATCTCAGAAAACGTGATAATTAACAGAAGTGATACTGTAAGGAGCTGCAAACAAAGTCACAAAGCTGCATCACACTCCAGATGGTGAGATTCAGTTTGTTTGTTTGGTTTCTACAGCTCGTTACAGTACCTCTTCTGTTGATTATGACATTCTCTTGAATTTGGCAATTTAACAAACTTAGAAATGTGGAGAAAAGAGAAATGTTGGAAATCAATGACGTTATACATTTCAAACCCGACTTTTCACTTCATTGAACGCTGGGAGCAGTTCTTTATAGTATCACTTCTTTTAATTATTACGATTCTGGAATTGGTAGATTGAACTCAGAAATGTGGAAGAAAAGGATAAATGTTGAGAATGATTCAAATTATAGTCATTTTAATTTGACCATTTTTGGGCCACCCTTTACTAGTGAAATTTACAGGTTGTATAGGACCAAAGTTCACAGGTAGCACTTAATCAATAACCTAAGATTATATTTTTCTAATTGAATTATGATGAAGATAGAAACTCAATATTATTGTGCATTTTACACTGTTTTCATGAAGCAATTTACCTCAATATCACTGAAGTTTTCCACAAGTTCTCAGAACTAAATTCGCTCTAAAGATTTGTAGTTCATAAATACAATTATCAATGTAGCTTCTGTCCTCGTTTCTAGATTCTTCGTTGACATTATTGATAACTCAATAATCGAATCAAACACTGTCATCAATATATTGTCACTTCAACATTTTCTATTTGAGCACAGTAAATAGACTGAAGAAGTCTATTGTTTGACAGAATATTCAGTCTCAATTTAGTGGAAATGATAATATAGCGGAGTTTTCTTTAAAATATTATTCCTTCTGTTTAGATCTAATCATGTTCGAGGTCTATTTTTTCTGTATAATTTTGCAGGGAATAAACTGCAATTAAAAATTCGTTCTCAAATGAGTGGGTATGATAATAAAATTTTCTTACAAATATTATTCCTTTTCTTTGGATCTAATCATGTTAAAGATTTAATTTGTTTGTATAATTTTGCAGGAAACGGCTACATCACGACAGATGTCCTCAGGGAGATCCTCAAGGAACTGGACGACAAAATTACATCAGAGGATTTGGACATGATGATCGCTGAAATTGACTCTGACGGCTCAGGAACAGTGGACTTCGATGGTATGTATAACATAGGCCTATATTGCAGCTTTAATATAATAGAGATTCCTTTGTTTTGAATGAAAAAGACTGAGAAATTGTCAAAAAAACCACAGATTTATTGATACTTAGAAAGACCGGTTTCGGTTATTACACCATTGTCAATCTCTGATAAACTGAAAGTTTATCAGATTTCATTGTTTATCAGAGATGGTGTAATAACCGAAACCAGTCTTTCTAGGTATCAATAAATCTGTGATTTTTTGACATATTTCTTATTTTTTTCATTCAATATGAATAATCACCACAATATCAACTTCTCAACTACACAAAAAAAATCCTTTATTTATTTTCACTCGTTCATTACTTAGTAGATATGAGATTCCAATATACTAGTGAATGATTCGTATATTTTCGAAAATCTTCAATAAGATTTGAAAATAAAATTCCATTGCAATTATGTCTCAGTGACGAACAGTAGGAGAAACCTTTAGTAGTCATGTTAAATTGTTATACATTCGATTTAAAATCATACTTTCATGATATTTACAACTCAATCCACCCACACATATCCGAACTCAGATTTTATTTATTTATTCAATATACAAACATCGAAAGGCTCACAGAAAATGTACAAGTATACGGTACACTCATAAAATGTTTGTTTCCATGCAAACTCAGAATTTATTTATTTATTCAATATACAAACATAGAAAGTCTCACGGAAAAAGTACAAGTATACCGTTCACTCATAAAATGTTTGTTTCCATGCGAACTAACACAGAAAAGCACAAAATAAACCATGAAATAAAGAAAAAAACTAGAGTGTCGTACAAAACCAACTAAAAGAAAAACCTAGTTCAGCTTTACAGAATTGGAACGGACACCGTATAAATTTCTTTGCAGTTAGAGTTTGAAGGTTTAGTATGAGTACACAATACAGTTCAAATGCTATTGTAGGGTACACGTAAACCCCCTACTGTCAGAGATCTCTAACTAATAGTGGGTGGGGGAAACGAGAGGGAGTAAAAACAAACCCCCCACTGTTTGGGGGAAAAATCAAGATAGGGGGAAACAAATTGAGTTATTGCTGTTATTGTAGAACAGGGAGATGATGTAGTGACATCCTCCCTGGTGGCGGGAAGGGGGAACTCAGCAGGGAACAGGAAGGGAAAAATGAGAGGAAGGAAACTACGGAAAAGAGGGGAAGGAGGATCAACATGGAACAAAAAGGAAGAAAAAGAGTGAGAGGGTAAGGGAGAAAAGGAATAGAGAAGGGGGTCGTGTAGAGAGTTGAGAGTTCATTTCCGGCGGATTTTCCAGTTTGTGTTGTTTTTTTTTTTCAAGGATATAGGATGGGAAAGGGAGAATCAAAACAGACTGTATGTGTAGGAGAAGTGAAAGCAAAATGTATGATGAAGTAAAAGAAGAACTATTAGTTTTTCCAGGATGAAAATGGGTTGAGAAATGCAGGGGAAGGCAGGATACATGTTGTGTAGAAATTAGATTGATATATGTGGTAAAAAATCTCTCGTTATGGGTGCATGTTTTTAAATGTGCCTTCACAAAAGATTAGATTTTGAAGATTTAAAAGAACGATTCAAAAGATTTTTTAGATTTAAGAAGAACGACTGGCTCCTTCTTCCGGCCCAATGATTATAGCTAGGGTTACTCAAAATATAGAAATGTTGATTACAAAAAGCATATAAACCACGATTATTTACAAAGTATACAACACATGGATTGATTATTTACTGATTTGAGGATAATGTGGCCCCACTATACATCAATATATGTCGGGTTGCCACTAATTTTGCTTCAACTTGAGATTTCATGCCAAAAAGTAAAAACTCTAGTAACGATACATCTTGCAAGTCATTGGAAGTTCATGAAAACAACATTCATATAACAAAATGAAAAAAATTGATAACCTATGATGTAGAAATTAAATGATTTATATTTTGAGTTATGATTATTATGTTATGTTTAAATTAATAAAAAGAATATAAAAACTTGTAGTACCCTTTTTTATTAAAAACTTTAAAATATTTTAACGACTAGTTTTGAACCATAGGTCATTTTCAAGTTAAAATTGGACATTTTAACTACTTTAAAATATTTTAATGACTAGTTTCGACCATAGGTCATAGTCGTTAAAATATTTTAAAGTTTTAAATGAAGGGTAGGCTACTAAGAGTTTTTATATTGTTTTTATTAATTTGAACAAAATAAGCCCATTTAAATAAAGTGATTTTATGTTATGTTTATTTGAGTTTTTATAATATTGAAACTTGAGGCTTGGGGTCATGGATTGGTTTATGTACTCGAGAATACTTATAAATGTTATCAATATTTATTCATGAGGACTATTTATAATTACAAGGAATCACTAGTATCCTTATATTACTTTATTTCACACACGACTACAGTTCCGACTAAATTTGCCATTATGAAGTGCCATATATTTTTATTTCAATAAGTGTTCTATGTGTTCTAAATGTAGGAAGAAGAGAGATGGACTAGAATAGATGTGAAAGTACGAGGCTTTAATCTTGAGAAGAATAAAGTGAAATAAGTTTTAGAAGATTTAGTTTTGTCAGGAGTTGGGATGAGAATGAGAAACTAATACAAAACACACTTGATATCACCTATAGAAAGGAGAGTAAATTGAACAAAAATAAATACATTTTCAAGGAATGAGAATGGAAGAAGAGAACAAAACATAACAGATGTGTAGGAATGAGAACAAAATCGAAATAGAAAGAATGAAGAAACTCAATTTTTCAGGGTTGAGAATGCGAGAGTGGATAACAGAACAGATTGTATGTATTGTAGGAGTAGAAGTAAAAAAGACTGAGTCGTTTGCATTAAATATCTGTGATACATGGCAAACATTGTTTCAGTAGAGGATGAATAATGTCGAAGAATTCAGAGTATCGTTAGTCATCAGCTGTTTCACTATTCTACCCTCCGTTTTTTTATCGCTGTCTCTTTTTATCAATCGTTTTCTCCTTCTCTGGTCCAATTTTTTTATTCTTTTTCCCCATGATACAATCTTTGATAGAATCTGTTCTCCACGGATATAAACACAATACAGTGGGTCTATGCCATTCCACTACAACAGTAGAAAAAAGTTTGAAAAATTGTCAGTAGGAAAAATTCAGTTTTTATTGTTGCTAAAACTTTACGTTTAATATATATATGTAGAAGAGGTTCAGTTTAAGTTATGTTGTTAAAGTGAATTCCATACATAAAAGCTTTTCTCAATTTTTTTTCTTCATAATTCATTGATTCCTCTTCACTTTCACAACAATTGCAAAAAAAAAAACACCATAATTTGTATACATCATAAAAATATTAAAATAATCAAATGGCTCACAACACTGCAGTCTGATCGTGAACCTATTAGGAAAATACAATAATAAAATTACAAAATAAAGTAAAACACATCTAAGAAATTTAAGAAAGAAGAACAAGAGGTTTGGAAAACTAAACAAACGATGGTAAAATTATAGATGTTAGTAGAAGTTTTTTCCCCTCTTTTGTGTAGTTGAGAATTTGATATTGTGGTAATTATTCATATTGAATGAAAAAGACTAAGAAATTGTCAAAAACCACAGATTTATTTGAAAGACCGGTTTCGGTTATTACACCATATAGTTCTTTTAATTTTTCGTTTATTTTTTTAATAAAGAATTCTGAAGTACATACTTTGAAATGGAATTGTATATGATAGATCAATGAACAAGTATTTCCTTCATTGGATGATCTAAAATCTAAAATGTCGAACGTTTCACCTCTATATACAATAACATTTTACCTTCTCTCTCCCTCTCTTTCCTCTGATACATTCAATCATCCCTCCCCCCACTCCTCCTACCACACTCACCCCCTCAACCCCTCTTCCAAATCACTTCCTTTTCCGGTAACAACATTCACTGTTTTTATTTTTCCCAATATTTATTTTCCCCCCGTATTTTTAATCCTATCAGCTTTATCAGCTCCACGTATTCCGTTGTGAGCTTCCTGTCAATAGATTATTCAAATTCGCTTCCGGAGTCTCCTCTCTATTTTTCCACCTCATTTTCTATTTATCTTCTTTTTTTGAAAGAGTTTGAAACTGTTTTGACAGATTAAGCTCTCAGGGTAATCTGTTTTTTGTATTTTCGAAGTTTGTTTATTTTTGTTCAAGTGGGAGGAAGTTAATGTTTATATTGAGTTTTTCATTGTAGATTTTTTCATTACTGGTTGATAATCTAGAAAATTCTGTAATTTCTTTTCCTCCAACATTAAACCGTCCAGAGATTATTTTGTGGAAATTAAGAAGGCTTCGAGATGTGAAGGAATTGTGTATGTGAAAAGGTGCGTACAGACTTTCGCTCTGCTCCGCAACCGAACGAACGTCACTCGAACAGAGCGATTGATAATCGACCGGGGAGCAAGAGTGGAACGCGAGAAGAGCTAACATCTCCCGTAACGTTCATGATCGGTGCGAGTGCGGTGCGTGAGCGGGGAAATTGCAGAGCGATGGCGGAACGAGAGCGGAGCGGGTTGAAGGCGCGTATATCTGTACGCACCTTCATACATACACAAGTTGCTAATACTAAACTCAGTCCTTATGCTACCTCACTATAATAATATGTGTCAGGGTGAAATAATGATATCTATCATCACAGATCATTGTAATAATTGTATAGATGAATGATTGATTAATTGATTCATATGTTATTAATTCTCATTGAAAATTCATCAAATTTATTCCCATTAATGGATTTATTTACTTCTTTTTTTCAGAATTTATGGAAGTCATGACGGGTGGAGATGACTAAACCAACCTCAACTTCAACCAATTTCACCTCCCATCGTCATCATCGAAAAATTCATCAACATTATCACCAACAAATAATCAAACTGTAAGGAGATTGCAGAGTAAACTGCATAATGAAGCTTTGGAAATTTTCCAGGAAAGTTTCAAATCACAAGATTGAATAGAGTAGGTTTAAAATGGATGAGAAATTTCTGAAATCACACATTGTACAAACCAATATGAGAACAGTTCCCCAAATGATTTTCTATTATTTTTGTTATCAATAAATTAAATTGTTAAGATTGAGTTTATATTATTACTGATTCCTCAAAATGGATCCATAATTAATGAATAACGACGATTAGCTATGATCAGAATAATCTCTCCGTTCTAAAGGTGCGTACAGATATACACGCCGCGAACATGAGCAATTCACTTTTAATCGGCTGATTATATCTGTATTTCTACAGAAACGGTAAGATACAGATATTAAAAGCTTGGCATCAGCTGATTAAAAGTGAACTGATTATATCTTTTTTTTACAGAACGGTAAGATACAGATATAAAAAGCTTGGCATCAGCTGATTAAAAGTGAACTGATTATAACTGTATTTTTACAGAAACGGTAAGATACATATATAAAAAGCTTTGTATCAGCTGATTAAAAGTGAATTTCTCATGTTCGCGGCGCGTAAATCTGTACGCTCATTAATATGGAACCATGACGTTTGGTTCCTTTCTACAAAACTACAGAACTTTGACACTTCTCGACAGGATTGTGAGGCTTGATTTTTGCGAATAGATATTACAATTTCTACTCTGATACTTGATTCTTCAAAAGTACAGAATTGTAGTGGATTAGTTCCTTTAGACATAGCATCGTTCAATTCAGGTTTCTTATCATTTTTACTGAATACAATTTTGCAATAATTATCAATCTCAGGAGTATTTATCAGCCCTTGAGTAGTAAATTTTACTGGTTGTCTAAGGAGCTTATACGTACTTGATAAAAAGCTGAACTTGAATTTTAAAAAACACTTTTGAAGTGAAAATGCACTTACTTTGGTAGTGACGATTGTTTCGACCTGTTGTTGGTCATCATCAGACCAAAGTAAGTGCATTTTCACTTCAAAAGTGTTTTTTTAAAATTCAAGTTTAATTTTAACAGTGAAAAAGTATGGATATGCAACATAGTGATAAAAAGCTGTTTCTTCAAACGCTCGTCGTGAATACAAGTATTCACCAATATACCCTTTCAAAATTCCTTAGAACTTACAACGCCAGTTCTTGAAGCTCTCTGGATCCTTATATGATATAACTGGAACCTTATTAATATAATTTCTTAATATACTTGTTCTGGCTGATAGAATGAATATCATCAAAGGATGATAAATATTGAGTGCTCTGAATAAGGTTAATATTATTTGATTCTATGATTTTAAGTGCTGCTAAATATTTGTTGGTACCAAAACAGCTCAAACTATATAACACGAGATGAGTTGGGATATAATAAAAAATTCTATAAGTTTGTATGCTGACATAAAACACAAAATATATTCCCATAAAACAGATATGCATAAATATTCAATATCTCTATAATTCACTTAAATAATCTATTCCTAAAATCTGAATAATTATCACAGGCTTTGCTAATATTCACAATAGTGAGTTTCAAATTCATAAATATATTATTTTTAATACTGGTACTTAGACTTCCAGTCAATACAAAATTCTACCAATAAAAACCTGTTCGGTCTATAAGTTTGATATGATATACTTGATTCAATTAACAAATTTATAATTAATAAATTAATATTCAAACATGAGATCTCAGGGATTTATATGAGTTCGGGCTGTGCATGGAAGTAAGCTTCCTACATATAATAAATAAATTTATAAATGTTCTTATGGACTATGTGATATTGTTCAACACGTGGTGACTTTTTATTTTAATTCTAATTAATTGGAATAGCGCTTTTTGTTTTAATAATTACCCCCACTGAACGTAGAAAAAATGATGAGCTCATTTGGTTTGACTTATCACTCACTGACTGAAGTTCTAGATGTTCTCGTGGATTGAATTAATTATTTCCAATAATTAATTAGGTAGGCTCCTTCTCGTCACTGCTGGGCTAACGCGTGATCCAGATTTTTATAAGTTTCTTTCGAATTAAAGCTATTTTTATGGGAATCTTTACAATTACGAACTCCTTGACAGCACTGAGTTCACAAACAATTAACATTCAACAAACATACATTACATTTAAAAAAGGGTTTGGCTTAATAATTCATTAAAAATTTTTAAAAGGAAGAAGAAAAAACCCTAAACTCCATGTGCATCCTCTCGGGTTGGGATCTTAAGCCAGAAGAAAAAGGTTTTCAGAAAAATTTGCCTCTTCTTAGAATAATTCTGTAAGCTACTCTCTGATTGGCCTTCAATTTAATAGACTCAATACAATTGGTTGCCTTGGGAATCAGGGCTTCCTCGGCTTTATAATAGAAAAAATTAAATAAAAGAAGTTTTATACAAATATATGGAGTGTTTATCTTAAATTGAATTCATAAATAAATCGTAACATACGATTTTAATAGATAATACATTTAGTTTTTATATGAGTTTTGTATACTCTTGATTTATCATGCTTTTTTGGATTATAATAAATATTTATACAGAAATAATAGTTATTTGTATTCTACACATCGACTTCCTTTAGTATACATAATATATCCTTTATGAGTGAATTTTATATGATTCAACCGGTCATATGGGTTGATCGAATAATCAGCTGATTCGTTCAGTATTGGTTCTAATAATTATCGATTTATCCAAGATCGACTAATTCTTTTCAAAACGTAAACAAGTAACTCTAACCTCAATGTTCATGCATTTTATTTTTTTTTTTTTTTATAATCCGCCAATAATAATTATGCCGCTTTATAATTTTTTGATCTTACCAATGGGTTCTCATAATTATTAAATCACAATAATACATGTTTTCTTATCGTTGTTGATAATGCTATTACTCCTACTCGCTAATAATACTTGATTTGAGTTGATTTACTCTTTGGATAGGTCTAACCTTCTTTCCAATTTTATAGTTCTATTACATTTCATTGGCTCATTTAAAAATATTTGGTGGTTTCAAATTACCACGTGACACAAAACGCCCTCTGATTTCTGATTTAAAACGACAATTCGAGAATATAATATAAATTTTATGATCCAGTTGGTTTTGGATCAGAAATCATACATGTTACAAAGTCTGCTAATAACTCTACTGAGAATCCTACCTCCTAACAATTCAACAACATATACAACAATAAATAAATTCCATTCAAATACATACGCCTTACATCGGCCAATCTCCTTCTACACACAATACACAATATAAACTATCTCCTCCTCCATACATAATATAAATCTTTTTTTTCTAATCCACGCTCCGCCCTCAGGCCAGAAGCACATTTGAACGTTGGTGCAAAATCATTGCCAACCTAACAAACTGGTAATTCTCCGACTTGCAGAGTATAACATATTTTCTCCCTCAACATAGAACAGTGACTTGTACATTTTCATTTCATTCTCTTGCAGAAATTGGGCTTTGTTTTCATATAATGGATATTTTTAAGGATAATCTTTGGTAGGTTTTATCAACAAGAACTTCTTATTCCTCTAATACATTGAGACTTGGATTAATGCTTTTGGTGGTAACTATGCGGTTTGATCATTTGGCGGATAATTTTAGTGATTTTCTTAATAGTTTATACATAAATAATAATAATATAATATTTTTATAATATCTCTACATGCAATTCACATTTATATGACACTTGATCTTCTTATTCGGGGTATCAACTTTGATGATTTAATAGGCATTGACTACTCTGGTTTTCGTAGTGGACAGCTGGTTTACGTTGGCTTCGGTTTGTCACTTGTCGCCATCTTGATGTCTCTTCCTGCTACATGAAGGTAAGTTGGCTTTTAACATTAGAAGTTATTTATTCTCTTGTTTCATTAATAAGAAAGGTGTTAAAAATGGTTTCTAATTTTTTTATTTCTTTATTTTCAGGTGTTGTTATTCGAAGTGGATACTCGTCTGCTAATTAAGTTTATTGTTGGCGTTCGTCTGGTATGTATATCTTGTCAGGTAGGCCAATGACGTTTAACCAAAATATTATTGTTTATATCCTTATCGCTTATTGTCCCGATAATACGGCTTGAGATTAGAAATATTTTGTTTTGATTCTGTGAATTGTTTGGCGGCTCTGACGACCGATTCTCCATCAGCTCTCTTATCTTGGATAATTTAGAATATTTGCTTTGTCTATCCTCAACTTTTCTGGGTTTCAAATTGGTTTTGAAAATTTTTGAATTGATTCTCTTAGCATATATCACGCCCTCATTCATCAGTACTTTAATAATATTTTCTTTAATTGCTATCACAGCCATAATAATAATAATATTCACGAAATAAATCAATGTATTTATTGTATTTCTTCCAACATAACCTTTCCATAAACAACAATCGTATAATTCCATTTTCGATAAACAATGTACTATTCCTTTCGATTTTAGTTCACACGTTTTACCATCCATTATTATATTTTCCACATGTTCTTTAACTGACATCATAGTCATACTAATAATCATTGCAAAATAGATCAACATACTTGTTAAGGACATAGCATAACCTCTTGGTAAGCAATAACCAGATATTCTTTCCTTCAATGAACAATTCATTCCTTCTTTAAATTTTAATGCACATATTCCATCTTCCAATAGCTTCCTATAATAATTTCTTCCATCATAATCCAGGCCCGTATCCGTTATTAATTCTCCATTTACTTTTGGCATATTCCTTTTATTTATTCCGTAGGTGCAATCACGACGGTAAGCTGCTTGCTTGAACCGCGTGTGCTTCGGGTGCATGTTGGTATCATTATCCACTTCATTCTGGTGCCGGTATTCCTCCCTGCATGTTGCCTTCTTTTCCTGGTTGCTTGGTTCCTGTGCCTCTTTTTTGTGGTGTTTGAATTTGGCATGCGGACGGTAACCTCTCTTCCGGGGCCTTCTTTGTTGTTTTCTCCGGTGGGCCTTCCGGTGTTGGACTCTAGGGTTCGCTCCGACGTCGTCCTGCCGGTCACACTTTCGGCTTGCTTTGGTAGCGGTTTGCTCCTTGAACCTAGTGTGCCGCGGGTGAATCCAACGATGCTTGGGTGGTGGCTGTTCAAACCGGGTATGTTGTGGGGGGTTGCTTGCTGGCATATAGGTTCAGTGCATGAAGGCGGTGTATCATTTTCAGGTCTTATTATCGGTGATTCTCTAATTATTTCCGTGTTAATGTTGCATGTTAATTTCGGTGGTGGGCTGGTTACTGGTGGTAGATCCTCGGGGGGAATAGCAGACTTAATATGGGTTGCTTTTTGCAGATTGATTTTGATGTATGTTTGGCTTCTTTATTTGGTGGCGGGCTGGTGCGGTGGTGGATTTGTTCTGGTGGTTGATTTACTGTAGGTTGTTGTTGGTCTGTTTTTATTGTGCATGCCACTGTATAGGATGTGTTTAGCCTATTGCTGTTTTGATTATGATCGTCCTGATTTGTGAAATTTATATCCTGTTTATCGTTTCTCTTCCAATGACGTCTGCTGTCATAATGTGCTTCTTTGTGATACCGTTTACTATTGTAATATTGGGATCTGTTCCTGGAATTATTTTCAATGTACTTTGCACTTTGCGCATTTGCTCCAGCGTTTGCAATATAATTTTTACTATTATAATTTTTTCTGAAATGACTATTATTATTGTTTTTAGATTGAGTAAAATTTCCTGCTTGTCTATTTATATAATTTGGCTCAGAAGTAGCTGATTGGATAGAATGTAAATGTTCTATCAGTTCTTCACAACTGGAAATCGAAGATACTGCCAGTGTCATACGAACATTGAAAGGAAGCTTTTTTGATAATATGTGGACCAGTGATGAATCAGCTAGATATTCGTCTAACTGATAGTTTCTATTCATCAAATCTGTTATAAAATCAGTGTAGGATTGTCCATTTCTGCTATCATAAGTGCATAAAATAATTTCTGATAATGCGTCCATCTGTTTACATTTGCTCCAATACTGTTGCAGGAACTGGGAGATGAAGTCCTCCAGGCTGTTGATATCTCGCATCCGGCTCTGGAAAAACATCAGCGGCTCGCCGAGTAGTAGACTGGATAATTGGAAACGCCATACTAACCAAGAGGTGGGTATCAATTCCTGAATAGCTTTTATTTGATCTATGAACGGTCTGGGTTGCATATGACGATGGGAATTATCGAATTTTCCAAGACTTTGAAAAAGTTGAGTGCCGTTTACTACTTCATTCGGTGTATATTGCATTCGACTGACTGGGATATTTTCCATGCGTGTTTCTATTCTGGAGACTCGTTCTTCATTTGCGATCCATTTATCATTCATAATTTTCTTATGTGTATTCACTTCATCATACAATCCGGTTAGCTTCAACTGCTGTCCGCCTATAGCATTCTCCAACATGCCGTATCTCTCACTTGATTTTGCCCCCTCCTCCGCTAAATTTGCCATACATGTCTGCACGTTACTTTGTTCCTTGACTATCTCTATTATTTTCTTATTATTCTCCTCCACTTTCGACTCCATCTCGCCCTTATTTTCTAACACCTTTCCCATGACAGTTCCCATGATAGCGGTGCCCAGCTCCTTACCCAATACGTCCACCTGTTTTTCAACTTCCTTTGGTACATCATCCAACCGTTCATTTATTTGACAGGTGACGTCATCTATACGAGTTTCTAATTTTTTGATGACTGCAGATTGCGTATCTATTTTGGTATCTATTATATTTCTCACTTCCTCCCTGAAGCTAGAAAATTTTTCATCCATAGCTTTGACATCCTGTCTGACTGTTTTGATCTCTTCTTGTAGGACTTTGGCATTTTCTTCCAATTTGTCCTGGATTATTTTGATAGTTTTGCTGTTTTCCCGGGCTGTTTCCGCTCCTTTAGCTTGTCCTGCTAAGAGTTGACTGAACATGAGTTGTATTTCGTTTGTAGACTCATTTGCCATAAGATTGGTAACATAACCGACTGAAGAGTCTAATGTTGTATTGCGTTTTTCCAGGTTGGTGGCGGCTGGTGGTTGACTGGTCACGTCGGATGGCGACTGGGTGGCGGCACTCTCCGTTCCCTCGGCGATGCTTGGAGCGATCTGCGAAGATGCCGGTACCGGGTTGGACGCCCTCACTCCCTCATCTCCCTCAGCCGGACTCTCATCGGAATTAATCGCATCGACGACGTTATCAATCTTCGTAGAAGACAATTGGGCTAAGTTTTGCGGGTCGAAACTGATGGAGCATATGCTGCCTCCCTCTCTCTCTCGTGGGGTCTCCGCGACGTTGTCCTGTGGTTGTTGATTGGCCGGTGTCGTAGCTACATAGTTTTGGGGGTGGTCGCTGAAGTAGGAGATTTGCGAGTTAGCTGGTGACTGGTTCATGGTGACGCTATTATGGAATACTTCGAGTAAATAGCCAAGTGTGTTGCCAAGTCTCAGGAATATTAAAATGGATTTAGTGATAGTGCCTATTCTGGATAAAATTGTGTTGTGTTAAAGTTTCAAGTGTCATGTACATATATTACAAAAAGACCTTCGAGTGCTACAGGTACGCTTATCAACATAGACAGATATGGCTTACAAATTACACTAATATAGTTCTTAAAATTCTAATTAGGGTCTTATCCTCCTGAATAACGATAGTATTATAATGCCTCAAATAACCTATAACCCTGGTCAGCATACAATGTCTAGATTCAAAGATCAAAATCAAAATTTTACTATAGACTTTTATGGAAATTTCCATCCAATTTTCTCTATTATGAGAATTATGTTATCAAACTCGTGTGATACAGTTTGTCTGTATTTATGCAGCTTGAAAAATTTTAATTTGAAGAGCAACTCAATTATTTTAGCCAGAACTTACAATAGATTATCAGATATATCTTGTCGAAACAACTTCAGATTATGTTTCTTGCAGCTTTCAGTTTTATCAATAATTTCATTAATCATTGATAGTAAGATTGAGTAGGTAAGCTTTTCATCACGCTCCACTGGTTGGGTGCCATTGTGTGAAGTTGTGCTCCTGGGGGGGTTATCTCTTATGATAGAGTCCCACGTTATGAAGCTATTATGAGAAGTTGTAGATTGTAATTCCTTCACAGATAATACGATGTTTCTGGTATTTATAAGAGCAGTCTCTAAATTCCCTCTTTTGCGAATAAATTCACAAAAAATTAAGGCCTTCCGGCTCGCAAAATTACTGGGTTCAAACCTCAGCTCTAGCTCAGTAGTAGAAACATGAATTTTATAAATACAAATAATCACCATAAGGTTCAGTGATCGGTAATTGGTAATTCTTACCGCTGCTTCTATGAAGTTCTTGAAGAATACCAGTAAGGAAATTAAAAGAATATTTGATGACTGATTATCAGTAACCATGTACCACTAGAGAATAATCAGGACCAACTATAGTTGTTTCTAGTTGATTCTTAAAACGCTCGTCGTGAATACAAGTATTCACCAATATACCCTTTCAAAATTCCTTAGAACTTACAACGCCAGTTCTTGAAGCTCTCTGGATCCTTATATGATATAACTGGAACCTTATTAATATAATTTCTTAATATACTTGTTCTGGCTGATAGAATGAATATCATCAAAGGATGATAAATATTGAGTGCTCTGAATAAGGTTAATATTATTTGATTCTATGATTTTAAGTGCTGCTAAATATTTGTTGGTACCAAAACAGCTCAAACTATATAACACGAGATGAGTTGGGATATAATAAAAAATTCTATAAGTTTGTATGCTGACATAAAACACAAAATATATTCCCATAAAACAGATATGCATAAATATTCAATATCTCTATAATTCACTTAAATAATCTATTCCTAAAATCTGAATAATTATCACAGGCTTTGCTAACATTCACAATAGTGAGTTTCAAATTCATAAATATATTATTTTTAATACTGGTACTTAGACTTCCAGTCAATACAAAATTCTACCAATAAAAACCTGTTCGGTCTATAAGTTTGATATGATATACTTGTTCAATAAACAAATTTATAATTAATAAATTAATATTCAAACATGAGATCTCAGGGATTTATATGAGTTCGGGCTGTGCATGGAAGTAAGCTTCCTACATATAATAAATAAATTTATAAATGTTCTTATGAACTATGTGATATTGTTCAACACGTGGTGACTTTTTATTTTAATTCTAATTAATTGGAATAGCGCTTTTTGTTTTAATAATTACCCCCACTGAACGTAGAAAAAATGAGCTCATTTGGTTTGACTTATCACTCACTGACTGAAGTTCTAGATGTTCTCGTGGATTGAATTAATTATTTCCAATAATTAATTAGGTAGGCTCCTTTTCGTCACTGCTGGGCTAACGCGTGATCCAGATTTTTATAAGTTTCTTTCGAATTAAAGCTATTTTTATGGGAATCTTTACAATTACGAACTCCTTGACAGCACTGAGTTCACAAACAATTAACATTCAACAAACATACATTACATTTAAAAAAGGGTTTGGCTTAATAATTCATTAAAAATTTTTTAAAAGGAGGAAAAAAAAAGCCCTAAACTCCATGTGCATCCTCTCGGGTTGGGATCTTAAGCCAGAAGAAAAAGGTTTTCAGAAAAATTTGCCTCTTCTTAGAATAATTCTGTAAGCTACTCTCTGATTGGCCTTCAATTTAATAGACTCCATACAATTGGTTGCCTTGGGAATCAGGGCTTCCTCGGCTTTATAATAGAAAAAATTAAATAAAAGAAGTTTTATATAAATATATGGAGTGTTTATCTTAAATTGAATTCATAAATAAATCGTAACATACGATTTTAATAGATAATACATTTAGTTTTTATATGAGTTTTGTATACTCTTGATTTATCATGCTTTTTTGGATTATAATAAATATTTATACAGAAATAATAGTTATTTGTATTTCTACACATCGACTTCCTTTAGTATACATAATATATCCTTTATGAGTGAATTTTATATGATTCAACCGGTCATATGGGTTGATCGAATAATCAGCTGATTCGTTCAGTATTGGTTCTAATAATTATCGATTTATCCAAGATCGACTAATTCTTTTCAAAACGTAAACAAGTAACTCTAACCTCAATGTTCATGCATTTTATTTATTTTTTTTTTTTTTTTATAATCCGCCAATAATAATTATGCCGCTTTATAATTTTTTGATCTTACCAATGGGTTCTCATAATTATTAAATCACAATAATACATGTTTTCTTATCGTTGTTGATAATGCTATTACTCCTACTCGCTAATAATACTTGATTTGAGTTGATTTACTCTTTGGATAGGTCTAACCTTCTTTCCAATTTTATAGTTCTATTACATTTCATTGGCTCATTTAAAAATATTTGGTGGTTTCAAATTACCACGTGACAAATGGCAGTGGATAAAGATAGAAGAATAGCGATGCCGATTCTCTGCATTAATTAATTATATTTCTACACTGTCAAAAACATAATTGGCATGATTGTGGACCTAGAAAAGGATGATAGTACCACCGGCTTTGTCGAATGATAGACAAGGATAGCAAAACCAAAGTTGATCAAATACTGTCATTATAACGTGGACCTCACTATAGGCCCTGTTGCATGGGAAAATACAAGCTGATATTTTAATAATTTCCTATTCTAATAACCACCTGCCTACTAATATTATACGTCTGTATCTTTTCATGCAATAAATCCCAGCGAATTCAATTCAGCTCTTTGCAAGCCTTCACTGAGCAAACGACTCTTTCAATAAAATCGAACATTTATCAAATCCAATCACAATTCAGGTTCCTTCTCTCAATTTGTTCCTTGGAAAGTTTTTGTTTTATAACTTGAGTAGTTTCAATAATAGAGGAATCGCTGTATAACACTATCTACTTTAAATTTTTACTTTTCAGTCAGCTGAGCTTTAGTGTTTACGAGTTTGTGTTTCTTGAATAGTTCCAAATTTTCTCAAATAACTCAATATTATTCGTTAAAATGGTAATTAAGTGGAATATTTCTAATTAATTTATCAATTCAAGCCATCTAAATTCGAAATTTATAGTTTTAAAGTTTATTTTGGACCAAAATTTCATAAAAATTGTAAACGTGAAATTCTAACCTTATCTTGGACTTTGTTATCTATAAATTTGGAAGAAAAATAGCACAAGGATTACCTTATTATTTCATCTTTCGATGTTATTACATTAGTGTCATTTGCATTGTAAATAAATGATTAAAGGGATTTGAATTGATTGATTGAGTACTTTATTTATGTAGATTACAATATATACTGGCTTATACACTTATATACAATACAGCAAAATTATAGATGAATTTACATAATATAGACTAAGAAAATAATTATTGAACTGTATATGATATGAAAAAGCAATTTGTAATATAATAAATATAGATAATAATTATATTGTTATGCATCTAAATAAATTGGCGGAGCTTTGGACATATCAATGTCCATTCTTCGGAAAGGATATTAAAAATATCCTCCCCACTAACTCTCTACCAAAAATATGAAATAAATTGAACAATTTAAAGGACAAATATGTCCTTATCATTCAAAATAGATACTGTTATAAAGCGAATCCTCTATTATTGAAACTACTTCAAGTTTGAAAACACAAACTTTTAACTTTTCAAGGAACAAATTGTGAGAAGGAAGAACTCATTCTCACACCATCTATTGTCAAAACAGAGAAGTAGACTTTCTGTGCGATGTGAACGCATTCTAGCGGCAAACCTGAGAACTACGTGAGTCTCAGAACGCTCGATAAAGAGGGGGGAGGACCTTTCAGGGGGTGAGTTGGGGAGCTTTAAAATTAGGAAACTTCATTGGGTCCATGTTGAGAAGGTTGGAAGGATGGTGAAGAAGAAGGGTGACAAAGGAGATCACGGTTCCCGCTTCTTTTTCATCACTTCTTATTTTCCGTCTTCTTCAATTCCTTCTTCTTCCCTGTCATCTCCTTTCAGGCTTTCACTTCTCGTGTCTTGTTCTTTCCCATCTCCTGTCTTTTTCTTCTCTATCATTACTATGTTCCTCTTCTCTTGTATTCTTTTTCTTCATATCCTGTTTCCCCTACTTATTCTTCTTCATATTATTCTTTTGTGTTATTTCCTTATTCTCATTCTTCTTTACTCGTCTTCTTTTCTTTCTTATTCTGCTTATCCTCCTTCATCTTCTTATTCTTCTGGTTTTTCATCTCCTCTCTTCTTCTTTTCTGATCCACATCTTCTTCTTATACTTTTTCTTCCATTTCTTCTTATTTTTCTTTTATTATTTCTTTCCATTCTTCTTTCTTCTCTTCTTCTTCTTCTCCCTTTCTTGTATTCTTCTTCTACCTTCTTCTTCTCTTCGCCTTATTTCCCTCCTCATGTCCTCTTCTCCTTACACTTTTCTTGTCTTTTTCTCCACCCTTTTTACCCTTTTCATCTTATTCCTCTTCTCCACCTCAAACCTCTCCCAATCCTACGTATAATTTGCCTTCTTGTTCATCTTCTTTTTTCTTATTCTCCTCCTCCTCCTTATTTCCCTCTTCTTATATTCCTCTTGTTCAGAAGAAGAAGGAGAGTCTAAAACTCTCTTACTTCCTCATTTTCTTTTATTGGAACCACTTTTTCCGTCAGAGGTGATTAACATTTACAACGGTTCAATGAGTTTCTTGTAGAAGGTGGTCGGTTGTCTGATCTGATGTGGTAGTTTGACAGGCTGAATAATTCCGACAAGACCTGAATTCAAATTAGGAGTGACTTTCCCACCACTGTCACTGATTGCGACAGAGAAAAGTTTCAGATAGAATGAGAGAGAAAATTCGAGAATCAATGACGGAAAAACCTATCAGAGCCGATCGCACAGACATTAAAGCACTGTGAGCAGACTTATTACAGATGCATTCATAGAATCACTTCACTTATACCCCTTTATATTGTTTGGGTTTTCAATATTGTTTTTATTAAAACATTAATAGATACAACTACTCGACTACTTTCTAATAAATTGGAATGACATAATATTTGAATTATGGTCAATGTAAGATGGCTAGCGCGGGAAAAAAGTGGCGACAGAGTGTACCAATGGGATAGCCTATTGTTTCAGGCGAGGCTCGCTGTAGAACTGCTCGCTCCTCTCTACTGTGCAAGCGTATTATCTGTTTGAGTTTGTGTTTCGGATGGACACGTTAAGCGTCGGTCCCGGCTGCCTAAAAAGCAGTCGTTAGGTATGTCAGGGCCCTGAAATTGATCAGTTGCGACCTGAAAACTCTGACACCAGACCTGAGCCAGCCAGGTCACTCGATATTATTATTATTATTATTATTATTATTATTATCTGTTTGAGTAACACATTCGTTGGAGCAGTTTGTTACCTGCAACTTGGAAAAATAACTGTTACTTTGTTTTCGTGAACCAGTGAACGAATGAGCATGTACATTGTACAGTCGGCAGCCATTGTGAATGTGTGAACACGTGCAGCCATTATGTCTGTAAAGTCATCTAATTTCAATTGTACTTTATGTAGAAAACAATTGTCCACTAATTATGATTTATAGCGGCATCTGCAAATGTCCATAAAAGTAATAGGCCTGCGAAAGAAGGAGCAATATGTCCATTCGAATATTGCAGAAAAACACAAAACAAATTACTCTAAGCATACTTTCAACTACCCGAATTTGTGGAAGGAACAGTTTTGGGCTTGTTCCTGTTCCCAAAGCATGTTCTTCCTCTCCCAAATTTGGATAGAAATTGTCCAAAAATGAGTTATGTTTATCACTTCATGAGTTTGTCCAATTTTTAGTCCAAAATATATATAAATTATGAAGACATACAGACGTCTGTGTGCATTGAACATTCGAACAATTAGGGAGGAATTTTTTACGGTCTGTCTGCTGCTGAGTGCGTTCGCCTTGATAGAGAAGAGTAGTTCTTCAAAGAAAATTCATCGAAGAAAATTCAAAGAATAGAAAATGGAACAAAAAAAAACACAAAAAAGAGTGAAAGAGTTCAGAAATAAGATAGACAACTCACAATGACATATAGCTACATTATTTTAACTGTAGTATGAATTGGAATGAATTGGAATAAATTGGAATTTGAACAGTTTAAGGCTTAAACCTGTGGTACTAGAAGTTGTGTGATTTTGAATGATTGAATAAATGAATAGCTAGAAAATAAAATTGAATTTCTAGGGTAGGAAAGAAGGGAGGTAGAAAAAATGGAAGAAATAAGTTGAGGCAGCAAAGAGAAGAAATGAATAGTGAAGAGAATGAGTTGAGGAGAGATTAGACAAAGAGCAGAGTTCCTACATGAAGCATACAACTTACTCCAGAGACGAATAGGGGACGAATAAATACAAAAATAGTTTTTTGAATGTATGAATTCAGGGCTACTTTCTTGTATTTATAAAAAAGAATCATAGTACCCTTCAAAATTAATGAAATAATGAAACAAGAATACAAATAATTGTAACGTAACTACTAGTTTCGGTGATCACACCATCGTCAGGTCATAAAAATGTTTACTAATAGTATTGTTTTTATGAATACAATAATAGTTATAAAAAATGAATAATAATAAAATTTATAGAAGTAGTCTATAGAAGACTGGAGCAGACAGTGCACCACATTATATTTGAATGTGAGAGACGTGCCTACCTGGGCGATGCTAACGACTTCACTATAGCCAGTCTTCAGGCAATACAGTGTATTAATTTCATCCCTCGACGTGCACTTATAAAAGTGTGAAATTTTAAAAATTTGACAAAAATGCCATACGCTAAATAAATAATATAGAAGTATTGGTATAGTACAGACGAGAGAGTAAAGAAACAAAGAAAAAGTATAAAAAAGGGAAAAATTAATGAAGAAAGAGGGAAGGACTGGTTAACAGGAGCGAGATGACCCTCAATGACACATTGGCAAAAAATTGAGATTACTCATAAAAGTAATCACACGAACAGTGTGTAATAATTTCTTAACCTCAACCTTTGGACAACATGAAGATTTTATCAACATTTTTGGAGAGAAATAGTACAGGCTCAGCCTAGTTTTTCCTCCAATTTTATAATAATATGATTATAGTTTACAATAAATGAATAAAATGTGGAATGTAGAAGTAGAATTGGTGGTGGTAGTAGTATCTGTAGATTGTATTAGTGGTAGTGGTAGAGGACAAGATGTAGAAAAATTTTCAGTAGTAGAATAGAGGAAGTGAAGATACAAAGAAAAATGATAAAAAACCTTGAAGACTGAGTGGAAAGTTGAACAGACAACATAAAAAAGATACAAGAAATAGAAGAAGAGGTTGACATGAGACAGACGACCAACCCCCTGTGAATGAGTGAAAAGCAGCTTCATTATTGGGAGTTATTGGGGCGGAAAATATCCTCACCCTCCGTTGAAGTTGAAACTCTGAAAAGAAAACTCTGTCGATGATTATTCAGCCAAGCCACCCCCCCCCCTCTAACCACATCACTTCACAGCGGTTACACTTGCCACAGAGTTTGACGTTGGAAAACTGACAGTGCAAACCATGTTCCATATTTCAAAAACTATTGCTGATTTTTCAAATAAATAATACCATAGCCACCTCTAATACAAGACACTGGCCTATGATATTGTAACTTCGCAGTGTAGGCCTAGAATCTAAACATAATTGGTGAAAGAGATTTAAAAAAGTACCAGCTGATCTTTTTCACTAATCATGAATTAGATTCTAGGCCTACACTGCGACGTTGCAATATCGTAGGCCACTGTTTTTTATTAGAGGTAGCTATGATAATACAGGTAAATTATGAAGAAATGCAACAATTTCACTCACAATACCACTATTACAATGCATTCCTGTGAAGAAAAAAATGAAATCATCATGTTTACTTATTTATTTATTAGGTTAGCGCAAACAATACAAGGATCGGAAAAGAAAAAAAAAGGCTATTGCCCAAAACTATTTCAATTTCCTAATTTAGTTCCAAATTGTCTAAATATTCGAATTTAACGATATTCCAACATTCATATTATTTTAATGGTCCTAGATTGTTCAATCTAGTGTCGCAATATCTAAATTGCAAGGAACTTTCACATTCATTTCTGAAATGTTTGAAAAACTACCTGCTCAGTGTTAATGACTGTGAATCATTTCTGAAAATTGTAAGATGATATTCTTAAATAAGAAATTCCATCATTTATTATTATTAAAACCTAAATAATAATCTAATTAACATATCCTTTCTTAGAGTAATCATTTTACATTGTAAATTTTCTATTTTTGGTGGGCTACCGTAGCAGAAAAAAAAGTATTTTCTTTTAAGTTAAAATTTATTATGCCAAGTTTATTTATAGAGCGGAGCGGCCTTACTCGTCTGAGTATTTTTAGTTGTTTTATTAGGAGTAGTACACCCCAATCGGGCTTATGCCTAGGGTTGTCCACTTTTATTTCACATTTTTATATATTTCTTTTTTATACTGTATTATGTTTGTTTGTGAAATAAATGAATTGATTGATTGATTGATTGATATTATACATAGGTTATGTCCATTTCAATTTTCTACACCAAATCACAATCTGAGAATATAGATTAGAATAGAACAAACTATTTTAAATTTTGGATCGATTGATAGTAAAACTTCCGTAAAACATGAAACAAACTTTGAATTCACAAAATCTATATAATAAAGAGAGAGTAGGGTTGTGTTTGTTCGTTTGTTCGTGTGTTCGTTTGCTCGCATCAAAACATGTCAACTTGTGGATTGCATACCGGAAAAACGGGAATGATTTAGATCTCCAAATTTTGCACATAGATTCTAAAAATATCAATCTCGTGCACCTGGAAGCCGAAATTTTAATTTTCTAGATTTATCAGAGTTAATGTTTGAATTTCATTAATGTTACATTCGATTTCATTAAAAAATCACCAAATCATATGGTCGAAATTAAAAAAGGAACATCTGCTTCTATATTGCTTTCTACCTGAAAAACATAGTTTTCAAACTTCGTTTTCCTGATGCAATGTTTAGGCCTACACGTGGCATGGATTATTAATTTTTCAGCTAGAACAATTTTTGAGATAAATGCTAAATAAACGTCTACAGTTTCATCAATGCTGTATCGGCAATATGAAAACGCATGCAATTAATATGTCTTTCAATGAAGGTGTTGTTATTTACATAAAGAAGTGATATTCTTCCATTTTATTTCATTAAAATTTCAAAAATTATTCGATCCCTGATAGAATGACTGACTCACTGTACATAGGCCTATTTTGAATTCTTCTAGATTTCATTACGTCAAGTTTTAAGAAAGACCCTTGCAAAGCACGGGTTACCTGCTAGTAAAGATTAAAACCACTTAAACTTTGAGGTCGGAAATATCACGTTCACCTTAGCTACATAGCAGCTGTTTCATAAATATGAATAAAATAAAAATCTCAGTACCCTTTTTTTGAAATATTTTATCACTACATGTTTCGAACATTTATGCCATTTTATTACATTTACATTTATTACATTCCTTAATCACAACATCAAATAAATGATTGGGAGAGAATCAACAGGATAAACCCAAAACTGTTCCTCTCCCTAATTTTGATAAAAATAGTTCAAATGAGGTTATGAAAACACTTTTATAAAGATCACAGAAATTTACAGTCCAAATATACATTATACTAAAAAATTTGTATCTCGGTTGATCAGAAAGATGAAACAAATTATTATTACACTTGAAAATGCATTAATAAATTGAAAAATATTTAAAAACTTGATAAATTTGAAGCCAGAAAAATCACAAAAACATTCACTATCAGCATATTTATTGATGAACGTATATATTTTCAAGTGATATGAAGTAAAACTTTAAGTTTTTAAACTTTGAGGTCGAAAATATCATGTTCACCTTAGCTACATAACAGCTGTTTCATAAATATAAAGAAAATAAAAATCTCAGTACCCTTTTTTGAAATATTTTATCACTACATGTTTCGAACATTTATGCCATTTTCAAGTGATATGAAGTTTTCATATCATAAATGTTCGAAACATGTAGTGATAAAATATTTCAAAAAAGGGTACTGGGATTTTTATTTTCTTTATATTTATATTACAAGTAGCCCTATACAGAAAAGAGATAAAAAATACAGCTGTTTCATGTTTATTTATCATCCTTTATTAATTTTAGTCTTACAATGAGTACATCTTTTGAAATGATAGGGAGAGGAAGAATAGTATAACCTTGTGCTATTCCTCTCCCAAATTTGTATAAGGTTACACGTAGTCCGGAATAGGTTGAGTCTTGTAGTTATTCATTTCACAAAATCCCCCAATCGAAGGTTTTTGAGGAGAAATGTTTGAAAGAAGTTTGAGGATTCAAGACTATCTCTGAGGAGAAAGAAATTGGTAATAATTCATATTGATTAAGCATGGATTGGCAGCTCTCAGAAAATTTGATGACTGTATTCTCAAAAGATGTTTGGGATTCTAAGATTATTGATAAGAATGGAACCGGAAACTTCAAGAAAAGTGGAGGACTTTTTTCTAGAAGGATGTTCAAGAATAATCTTAAATGTGATATCTTAAGGCCAGTCTAAAAGCTCATTTGAAACTGATTTCTAAATGTCAATTTATCAATGTAGATATAATGAAGAATATTGTGATTGAAATTTCAACTTGAGATTCTGAATCAAATATCTGAAATTACAATCACAACATTCCCCATATATCTCAATTTCACAAAATTTATTCTCTAATCCTATATTCTGTCATATTCATATTCCTATTTATTCAAATATTTTTTTCTCAAAAAATGTTCTCAAAATAATTTTGTATTGACTCAATATATTATTCCGGATGATTCGAATAGATCTATTTATTGATGAGGTGTGGTAATCTATATAATAAGAGAGTAGGGTTGTGTTTGTTCAACCAAAAAGATTTGAGTTCTGTCACTTTATTATGTTAGTACCGAGTTAAAGAACTTATCTATACTGTAATAAAGAAAAGAACTAGCTTATACATGTTTTAATGTTTATTTTGGACTAAAATTTTATAAAAATTGTACACGTGAAATTCTAACCTTATCTTGGACAATAGGCAAAAGAGATGTTGGCAGACCACGCAAGCGGTAGCAATAATGGGATTTTTTATGTTTATTTGAATAATTGGCTAGATGTGAGTCGGAACAGGTTAAAGCCTAATCCTTGTTTGTAAGAAGAAGAAGAAGAAGAAGAAGAAGAAGATCTTGGACTTTGTCACTTATAAATTTGGAAGAAAAATAGCACAAGGACTACCTTATTATTTTATGTTCTATAATGTTATTACATTAGTGTCATTTGCATTGTAAATAAATAAATAAAATAAATACGTAACAAGATAGGAGAATTAAGTTTAACGCATCATCACGTCTAAACTACTAGACTTTAACTTGAAATTTTGCATATACATTCTTAATTAACCGAGGATGGTTCTAGGCCTACTTCAAACTCTTCAAGATTCCACTCGGTCAAGTTTTCAGTTTGTCAAGTTTCAAAATAGACCCTTGCGGGCGGAGCACGGGTTACCCGCTAGTATTGAATAAACACGGATGCTTGGCTAGATTTGATGCATTGATAGTAATTATTACCGTCCATAAATAATGGCATTACGCCCCCAACCAATCAACCAATAACTCTCTCACACACACTCTCTCTCTCATGACAATGAGCAGTTGTAACGGACGGGAGTGAGAAGAAAAATGATTTATGGTTCTTGGAACTCGAAAAAACTTCTATTGTGTGTTTGGGCACAAGAGAAATGAATGAAAAAGCTGTAATTGACGGAAAAAGAAGAGAAAGGGGAAGGAGAAGGACGATGGAAGAGAAGGAAGTGAAGAGAGGGCGTGAGAGAGAGAGGTAGTGATTGAGAGAGACATAGCGAGAAGAATTGAAGTTCAGTCATATTTTTTCCAGTCATTTCAAAGTTTGAAACCGACAAATGGATGTTGCTTGATAAACGGCATCATTTCTCATTTTCATTTTTCTAATTTGTCCGACAATATTTCGAAATATTTCTGTATGACTTGTGTTTTTGGGCCATTAAAAGTTTATACAAGGGAGGATGTACAGTTGTAGATTAAAGGTAGTTGGAATTTGAGTTGCAGAAGTTTTGTAAGTTTCAAGCTTGTAGATACAGTATTGTTGTTTTATCAAAGAAATTAGAAACTTTCAGGGAATGAAGGAGATTCAAATAATGTAGAAACTTGACAAGACTTCTATCGCAGGATTAATGCTGGAGGTTGAATAAAATGGAATGTGAGGAATAAAAATGAATAACATTATGATATTGAGAAACAGAATATAATTATCACAAAATTAATTGACATTCAACAGTCATGATAATCGATAACTAACACTTAAGAGTCAACAGTTAAAGATAAGGCAGTTACACTAAAGATAAGAACAGTTTGAAACAGTACCACAATAAATCCCGTTGAAATCAATATGTTCTTCCATATTGAAACAAAAGTGACGTATAGATTCAGAATATCAAAAAAATGATAGAAGAATTTTGAAAATTAATATTTCTTGTAGAATACTATGCATCAAATACTGTTTATTATTGATAGCAGATTTGTTGAAGTTTCATTTCGTTGTTTGTATTGAATATTATATATTGTTAATGGTGGAGCAATCAAAAATATTTTTTCATAACTTCAATTAGAAAGTGATTGCGGCAGTTTTAAGTTGTTGTGATTGATTAATGATCATGGGATGGATGAATAAAACACAAGATAATGCGAACTATCATAACCTACCATATCAATAACATGAAATAGCATAAATTTAAAGTAAGTGATTTAATTGAACTCCTGACTGTTATGTTAGACTACTTTGATAGGAATTTGATAAAAAGTTTAATAGTCATGATTTCATTATTGCTTTTCATAGACTGTTGAATTAACTATTTCGATAGAAATTGAATATACTATAGAATAATATCAATAATTCAATTGTTATTTTTTATAATCCCGGTTGCACAAAAGTATGTTAATTTTGAATCGTGATTGTCACGGGAACCAATCAGAGAAGCATTCTCCTATAAAACGCCTTCTCTGATTGGTTGTTGTGGCATTAATCACCATCAAAAATTCAACAAGCTTTTGTGCAACTGAGCTATAGACTGTTGAACACACTAGTTCCATAGAAATTCAATGGACTATTCAATAATATCAATAATCGAACTGTTATTTATAGAACCCCCACACCAGTATTGTGCTACGACAGAGTTCTAAGACTAATATTAATATCAGACGAAAATCCTAATTAATTGCTGTAATTCACCCCGAAGACTTCTGCAACTGCAAATATTGACAACACGGTGAATAGCTAGATGGAAATTCTATGTGCGCTACTATACAAAAATTATTTGTCGGCCCGGGAACAAATAATTTGTCATCCCGGGCCGACAAATAATTTTTGTATAGTAGCGCACATAGAATTTCCATCTAGCTATTCACCCTGTTGTCAATATTTGCAGTAGCAGAAGTCTTCGGGGTGAAAATGCTTACATCATTTATTTGGGATTTTCGTTCAGTAATAGAATAATTCATCAATTAGCATTTGAACAAATACAACTTCACTTTTTGTGTAGTTGAGTAGTTGATAATGTGGTAATTATTCATATTGAATGAAAAAGACTAAGAAATTGTCAAAAAACCACCGATTTATTGATACTTAGAAAGACCGGTTTCGGTTATTACACCATTGCCAATCTCTGATAAACTAAAACTAAATATAAGAGCAGCAGAATTTATACTAGTAGGCGAGTACTGCTATTGGTCAAGGGCATGAACGCCTGCCATTGGCCCAGCTAGACAGTCTCCTCTCACTCAACGGTGTCACAAAATGGCGGCTTAAGCAACAGACTCGCCATGATAACAATATTTACTTTCAGTACAAAATAAGAACCAAGAAAACAAGTTTGAAAGATAATAAAACAAATAAGTAAATGGAAAAACTATTGACTAATGTATGCTTACAATGTTATGATAAAACTAAATTCGTAGTGTTGTATTAGTTGAAATGAATCTGGTCATTCAAACTATACTGCGAATTTTCCTTAATTACTCTAATTATTTCTAAAGCCTCTAGACTATTCAACGATCTGCCTCTGTTATTAACATGCAGAGACTCAACATTCTCCTCAACTGTGAACTTGTGATTATTTGTTATCGAATGTTCTGCAAAGTTGGATTCCCCATTCTGTTTATTCCAATCCCTGATGTGTTGTTTAATTCTACTTTTGAAACTTGTACCAGTTTGTCCCACATAACAAGCATTGCAATCACCACATTCAAGTTTGTACATCCCATATTTGGGATAACATCAATTTTGTCTTTACTCCAGCTAAATAGAAAATGGGTTTAAAATCGGTTTGGTCTTATGAAAACCATTCTTCTTCAATTCCCTACCTATGTTATCAGATACAAGGCCTAAATATGGGATTGTTATCCAAGTCTTCTCCTCACAGTTTGAGCCTACAAAGCTACGTGGAATTGATGAGTTATGTATCTTATAAATAATTCAGCTAGGAGTAACCGAAATCTGTCTAAGTATCAATAAATCTGTGGTTTTTTGACAATTTCTTAGTCTTTTCCATTCAAATACAACTTCCAATTTATTTCCATCTGTAGTTCCAAGACTGTTTATTCATTTTTATTCAATCATATAACATAAAACAACTTCCAGAAAATACTTCTTATCGACTTCTTGACAATAAAAAATAATCGAAAAAAATATAAAACTGACTGCTACTACAACCTATCATCTTGAATGGGTCCCCCAGTAACATCAAACACCAATATCAATAACTCATTCGAATTTTTCTCACCAGTAATTCCTGAGTGAATGTCATAAACTACCATGAACTGAGATCCTTATGGCTGCAGTAAACCGACTTAATATATTTAATGGGCCCAGGGCAGCATTGGCTTCCTGCCTATGGCGTTCCTTCTCCTCTCTTCCTTCCTTTTTTATTCCCTACTTAACTTCTTTCTTTATTATTTCCCCTCTTACTCCAGTCCATTCTTTTCAGGGAACGTTTACCTTAATAGAATTTGGGTGCTGAGTTAAAGTAGGCTGCAAGTATATATATGTACATGGAAGAGTGTATTATATCGTTTTATATATATGTACTATTGAGAGGTTTGCTCCTTACTGTCAGCATTGTCTGAATAGGAAGCAATAAGTGCTACCTATGAGGAATACTGACAATATACAGTGAATCTCACTATAGTAAAAGTGTAAATAGATTATATTATTATACCTATATAGTTATGTAGCCTATAAATATATGCTATAGTGAGGTTCACTTTTAGCTGTCAGCATTGTTTAAATGGGAAGCAGTGATGCTGTTTATGAGAAATTCTGACAGTTTGAAGTAAATTTCAACTCCAGTTACTAGGGTGTAGAAGAGCTTAAATAGCAATATACCTATAAGGTGCTTCCATAGTATATATCACACAATACATATATTTGTATATAGTAATACATAGTCTGGTAGTAGTTACACAGGTATACATATATACATGTGTGTAAGAAGAACGTAAAAAGTTATACATACCGTATGGTGTGTGAATCTTATAATACCGTACACCATTGTATATATGTATATATAGAAATACACTACTGTAGGAGTTACCGAACCTATCCAATTTGTTAGATTGCTTGGATGAAGTAGAAAAAAGATGAACTAGACAGAGAGGGAAATTGGACGGGAAAGGGTTGTAAAACGCGACACGATATCAGTGCTAATAGCCTGGAAAAATGTCCGGTTTCCGGTCAACGAAAACTGATCTGAGAAAGAAAATGAAAGGGTTTAACGTTCATATAATTTGATAATATCTTGACATCTAGTGATGTCTTCAAAGATTTAAAGATTCAATCATGCTGAATTAATTAATTAGATTCAATCATAACTGATAAGTGAGTTGAAGAATAATCCCATATTTTTAAAAAAGAAGTAACATTTTCATAACAGAATACAAAAGTAATTAGTTTTTGATGTCTGTCCAATCCACTTTTAAGTTTTTTTAAAATCATAGATTATTCTTCAACTAACAAATTAAGTAGCCCTGATGAAATACGTTATTAAATAACGAAGAAGTTCATGAACTCCAAATACCTATTCTACTAACATTTTCCAGCCAAATCAGGAAAGATAATTGATGTTTTTATGTGAGACAAGGAAATGAACGAAAGGAGATAAATACAAGCTATGAATAAAAGAAAATATAATTAGGCATTAGTAGAGGAAGTAAGAACAAGGACAAAATGATGATAGAGGGAGAGAAGGAGTTGATTAAACAGTGTTAATTTTTAACAGATAAGTACAAATGACTATTTTCAATCTTTGATTAGATAGACATACATGGGGGACGAATTTTTAATATATCACTTAAAGTTACATACACTCTTATGATTGGGAAGGCATTACATACGTATTACTCTTCACCATGACGATTGAGGCATTTGACTTACCAGTAGACCAACCCACAAATCTCCTCTCCTAAAAGAAAATTAAATGATTCTAAGTGTGCTATGACATTTATTTTGGAGCTGCTCATTAAACTGAATTTGCTGCCCGGCAAGCCCTATCTTATATTTGGAGAAAAGATATTAGTAATGAAAAAGTCAGGTTTGAATTACAGGTTATCGAAAACATCCCATTTGATTTCAATGTATCAAGGGTGACCAAATCTCGAAATGGAAGATGAAAGTGCAATTGCTACGAAAATGGTGTGAGTGAGAAATACATCAAATACGAATTTATATTATAGAATAATTTTATCACTGAAAGTAAGATACACTCTTATGATTGAACAGGCATTATATTATATATGTATTACTCTTTTACGAAAATGCCATGAAATTGTTTAAAAAGAAATGAAAATGAGATGAAATAAAAATAGATGAGGGTGAAAAGGAAATGAATACGGATAAAACGGTGATGAGGGAATTAAATAGGAAATGAGAATCAGAACTAATGAGGAATCAAGCCATTTGTTTAAAAAACCGCGATTTCCAGGGAATCTCTCATTAGCTTCTACTTTATGTGTGTGGGAGTAATGAGGTATTTTTTCAAATGACGGACTTTGCTAAGAGTCTTCAGCTTTGTAGCTCTCTTTTTTCAAGTATTTCCCTTTCTATCTAATCTAATTCATCTCGATTCTTCTTCTCACTATCCCTACTTTATTTTCTTCTTCTTTTTTTCACTTTTCCTTCTTTATTTTCTACTTCTTTCCCTTCTTCTACCTCATTCCCTGCAACCCACATAACCCGGTGTTTCCGGTAGTAAAATCGGAAAAGTAATAAAATATTCAGCGTACAACACACAGCATAGGATACTGAGCCGGCACGTGGGAGAGTATGAGAAGAGAGAGAGAGAGAGTGAGTGAGAGAGTAAGAGAAAGTGGAGTATGGAGAGGAGAATGCAGAGGATCTTCGTTCTTCAAAGCACATCCTCACAATACATCCATTCTAAGCTCTTCCCACACCTATACTACTGTAGTACATCCATGCTGCTCTAGGTCCATCCATTTCATCAATTTTGTCTACTTTTACTGCTTTTCTCCTTCTCCTTCTTCATTTTCTTCTCCTTCTTCTACTCCTTCTACTACTACTACTCCTCCTCCTCCTCCTCCTCACCCTCCACATCTTCTTCTTTGTCTTCGTCCTCGTCCTCGTCTTCGTCTTCGTCTCCGTCTCCTACTCCTCCTCCTCTTCCTCCTTCTCCCCCTCTTCCTCATCTTCTTCTTCTTCTTATCTTACCTCAATATCGTTCTCCTCTTTTTTCCTAACCTACTTGTTACCTTTGCCTAGTCTTTTGTGTCTTTCTTTGTCTCACTCCTTCCACTCCTCTTCATCATTTTTTTTTAAATTTTCTCCTTCTCCCACTTCTCCTTCTTCTTTTCTCTTCATCTTCTTCTTCACCTCCTCCACCTCATAATCCACATCCTTCAACATCTTTTTTTCAACATGATTGTTACCTTTACCTTATCTTTTGTGTTAGTTGTCTCACTCTATCCACGTTTTTGGTCGTTCTTCCTCTCACTTTCCTTTATCCCTTTCCCTTTTTTTTATCCGGATCACTTTATTTTCATCTGTTTGTGTTCCCTTTTTCCAAAATATTTATCACCTTTGAATTTTCTATCCTAGTGTTCTATCCTACCTTGTCTCTTCCAACTACATTATCAATTTCAAAAAAAACTGGCTGACACTAGCAAGTTTGATTTTCACGAGTAGTAGCTACACTCTCTGATTCGTTGATTTACTAAAAATAGAAGCAGCTAGATGAAAAGATAATAAACATTAGGTGAAAGAAGTTCGAGGAGAAGAAATAGGTTAAGAGAAAAGAAAGGGAAAGTATGAATATGAAGAACAGGAGAAAGAGTAGGAATAAAATATATATGTAATGATAACGACTCTACACAATCATGTTCTTGTACATTTACTCTTCTTCCTTTCTCCATCAAAAATTACTATCATCATTTTCATTATCATCATCATCATCATCATCATCATAATCGAGTTCATGATCACTATTGTCTTCTCCTTCTCCTCCCTGTCATCTCTAATCACCTCGTCCTCTCTCTTCCTCTCATCACTGATCCTCTCTCCTTCTCCAACTCAAAATTGGGCAAAATTTTCGAAGAAATTCCTTGTATAATTTATCAATCGAAATTGATATAATTTTTCTAGAATCTAAATCTAGTTCATATATATATTTTGGACTGAAAATTGAACAAAATCAAAAAGTGATGAACATATCCAATTTTTGGACAATTTCTATCTAAATCTGGGAAAGTAACAGTTTTGGGCTTTAAGCCTGTTGTTCCTCTCCCAATCATTCATAGTTGAGAATTATATTGTATCTATCTATCAATATATCAGTAAATAAATGAATGAATTTTTTATCTTTAGTCATCTTTTTTCTTTTCCCTACCTCTATAGATTTTAAACTGGAGTTTCTCCATTTTCAGCTCCTCCAAACTTCAATCCTACATAACTTCTTGTGTCATTTTTTGAACTGCTAATCCTTCTTATCATTTTTTTTTCTTCTTCCATATTCATATACTTCTTCTTCTTCTTCTTCTTCCTCTTCTCCATCTTCTTCTTCTTCCATATACATACTCCCCTCTCTCAACCACTCCTACTCCTCCTCCTCCACCTACTCCTCCAAAACCACCACCTCCTCCTCCTTTCACAACTTGCTCTACGTTGCTTCATCCGCATCAGAACGGCTCAGACATCCGTTGCCTTCCATTCATATATTTAGAGATGTATTCTCTCTCCTCTACTCTGAAATTCACTCTACACTCTCACTTTGACAGTTTACTGTCAGCAATCCTCGTTTATATAACATCAATTCTTTCCATCCAGTAATGCTGACACATGAAAGTGAGTCTCACCATAGGGCCTCAGCAATTTCCTTATTCCGTCTGTCAGCTGCTAAGGTAATTTCGCCCACTCACAAAAAAATCAACCATCATGAAAACATCCACTAATACGGCTTATTTTAACAGCTTCTTCTTATTTTCGTTCTCCTTCTTCTGTCTTCTTCTTCTTCTTCTTCTCCTCCTCCTTCTCCATCTTCATCATCATCATCATCTTCTTCTTCTTCTACTACTTCTTCTCTTTATATTATCTTTCTCCACTCCTACCTTATCCCCATTCTCTCTTTCCCCCTCCTCAACCTCATTTTTTCTCCTTCTACTCCTACTCCTTCTCCTTCTCCATCCACTCCTCCACCTCCACTTTCCGCGCCATCACCCTGCCATATTTAAGGTCGGATTTTAGCAGCGGAAAAGACGTATTCTTGACAGCACGAGGCAATCTACATGAGAGAATCATTTTTGAAAATAGAGTGTAAAATGAGAAAAAAAAGTGAAAAAGATTCCATTATGATGGAATTTCCAAGAAAACTTTGAATAGCCAGCTAATGACTGAGGAGTAGATTAGTGGATTTTTGTTGTGAGAGTAGAATTTTTTTATCAAAAGTCTGTCGTTTGCTGCTCCATTGTGAAGTCGGTACTTATAAAAATTCTGTTTTGTAAAGATGGAATCAAACGTAAAATATACTAAATAATAATTGAATTGAAAGGAAAAACTGAAGGGGGAAGTTTAAATACTTGTATTAGATGAAACCTATTTATATCGTTCATATGTTATATATAGAAAGCCTATAAGATTGTTTCTTCTTTGCTCGTGGAAATGGAAGAGCAGTATAATACATCTCTATTTTAGGTCTTTTAATGGGACTGCATATCAATTTTGTGTGGGAAACCATAATTATTTGAAGAGTAGATCAGTGAAGATTTTGTAAAGTATATTAAAAATTACCCTTTGAACTTGGATTAGCACACAAAAGTGAAAATAAAATTTCCATGGGCTCTAATATTGGAATATTATCATTCAGACTGGCAAACTTAGTTAGTATGAATAACCCCATTAGAATTAATAGGAATCATATTATCACAGTTCACTTACACTGTTGTGTGCGAATTTGTATAAATATAATACGTATTTTTTGAATGTGATAATATATTTCTATATACACTGATTAATGAAGATTTTGTGAAGTATATATTTGGTGAATTATCGAAGGCAAAGTCCCAACTCCGCCTAATAAAGAATTTTTTCATTTCATTTCATTCCAATTATTGTCCCACAATCTGAGTCGAGTATAGCCTATATCGCTCTTGAAATTCAAACTAAAATATTGGTCGAGCATTATCTATCACTAAAAATAGATTTGTAAAAATCTTTCTTCAATAGACTGATTTTACTCACAATTCTTCTTATTGATACGCTACCTCAGCTTATTCTCACTTACCTGAAATAATAAGAAAAGAATAATGAGCATACAAGAGTTTTCAACACATTTTTTTGATAATTTTCAATTTAATTATATTCATCCAAAAACTGGAAATTGATGCATAGTCATAGAATGATCATTGTAGTTGATAGCTCAATTATTATAGAAATGTTAAATTTATAAAATAAAATCATAATACCCTATTTTGAAAAGTTTTCAATAGCCCTGAATACACATACATTTTGAGAAATATTTTAGAAATTTATGCTCGCACTCTCCATTACCCACGCATGGGCAATAACCTTCTGCATCATCCGCAATGATAAAAATTAAATTGAGATTATTCATTGATTCATAGGATCATAATAATAGTATTTCATGAGTTAGTACAATATAAAATAATTATAGCGATCAAACAAGCAAGAGATGATGCTGTAAAATATGAGCTAACAAAATATAGAAGGAACATATATGTTCTTCGTTTCCAATCAACAATTAATTCATACAAATAATGAATCCAACAATATTTGGTGGATTTGAGACCCAAACAACAGCTTCCATCTAATGGCGGAATTTCAAGTTAAATGCTATTGAAATAGTCGACCAATCAAGGAAAAAAGTGGGCGGAGTCAGAAGGTGTGAGTGGGAATGAACTCGGAGCTCGCTTGTGATTGGACCTCTATATTCTGAAGCCGTAACCGTCAATAGAAGCTCATAAACTAAAGCGTCATTACAAAGTTCAATAGCAGCCTCGATATTACGAAAGGGATCAATTATAGATTTTTACTTTTCGTGTAGTTGAGTGGGCGGAGTCATGAGGTGTTAGTGAGAGTGAACTCAGAGCTCGCTTGTGATTGGACCTCTATATTCTGAAGCCGTACCAGTCAATAGAAGCTCATAAACTAAAGCGTCATTACTAAGTTCAATAGCAGCCTCTATATTACGAAAGGGATAGATTATCGATTTTTACTTTTTGTGTAGTTGAGAAGTTCGTATTGTAGTAATTATTCATATTAAATGAAAAAGACTAAGAAATTGTCAAGAAAACCACAGACTTTTTGATACTTAGAAAGACCAGTTTCGGTTATTACACCATTGTCAATCTCTGATAAACTAAAAATAACCGAAACAGGTCTTTTTAAGTATCAATAAGTCTGTGGTTTTTTTGACAATTTCTTAGTCTTTTTCATTCAATAAGATTATAGATTACTGGAAGGAATCATAGCATACAACGGTGTCTCATTTCTTAACAATACAATATTATTCATTAAAACACAATTAAATTTATTGAGTACCCTTTTATTTTATCACAAAACCATTAGTTTCAACTCTTCAAGACTAAACTAGTCATGATGTGATAAAATAGAAGGGTACTTGATAACATTTATTGTGTTAAAATAATTTCAGTAGCCCTTGAAAAAGTAAATATTAATAATTATTACTAAACGAAGATCCCAATTAAATGCAGTAAATCACCCCGAAGACCACTGCTTCTACAAATATTGACAACATTTAAAATTGTTTGTTTTATTCTAATCTATATTCTCAGATTATGATTTGGTGTACAAAATTGGAATGGACATAACCTATGTATAATATTTGGACACTTTGGAACTAAATTAGGAAATTGGAAAAATTTTGGGCAATAGTCTGTTTTTTCTTTTTCGATCATTTCATTGTTTGTGCTAACCTAATGAATAGATAAATAAAGATATCCATCTAGCTGTTTAGTGTTTACCCTGTTGTCAATATTTGCAGTAGCAGAGGTATTCGGGGTGATTTACAGCATTTAATAGGTATTTTCGTTTAATATCAATTATTCATTAATTAGAATTTGAACAAATGCAAATTCTAATTCATTTCCATCGGTAAATATTATTGTTACAGTTCATTTAATGTCTTACATTAAAGACACCACGATCTGAACTCTATCTTGACTGTTTGAATTTTCAAATAATATAAAAATATTTTTAGAGTGATATCGATAGCCTATAATATTATATGAATAGTTTTGAAAGATACAAGAATAAAATTATGACCCTTCATGTCACAATACCTACTTATCAAAGCCTTCAACGTTTTTTGAAAATTGAAAATTGTTGAAAAGTACCTTTTTCCAACTTTATTTTATTTGTCATGTGAAAAGTTATGCTATTTCCAAGTGAGTAAACGAAATCTATCCAATGAGTTTCAGCAAATCACATTAATATGAGTAGCCCTTACCAGGGATGTAAATATTCTACGTTTTTGTACGTGTGAAATTCACGAGTAAAATTCAATATTTGATTTCAAGTTTCAGAGCAGTCGAGTATTCCAGGATAATATTCACTTCATTGAAATATTAGCTATATTTTTCCATATTAAACCCAATATCCATTTTTTCTCCGTTTTTTCACAAATTAAATACATTTTTATTTGATTTTCAAAACAATAGAGTCTCAAATAAAATGTTACAAAGAGCAGCTGCATTTAAAAATTTCGATAACTGCCGGTTCTCTTTAGTCATTATTTGATCAATCAACCAATCGCTGTTCATTGAAAGCTTTTTGATTTTAGCACGAAAAAAGTAGCTATTCACTGACTGAAGTTCATCTCAAACTGTCAGCAGCCCTAGTAAAGTAAACTTCAATATCCCTCATTAAATCAATGCTGACATGATGGAGTGAATATAGGTATGTGATATACTGGGCGTTCCATTGTATTGGATATGAATAAGCTACAAGTGAGGACAAAATGAAATTTGATTAAAAAAAATCTGTTATCAAAGTACAAGCTTCATATCATATGGAGAGGATTGATTGATTGGATTCCAGAAGCTCCATGTTGTGAGATTTTCCTTCTCTCTCTCACTTTTGAATTAACTGCTTTTATGTCTCTATATATATATATATATCTCTCACTCAATCTTTTTTTCACAATCGCTCTCCTTTACTCTTTTTCTCTCTCTAACTAACTTTACTCTCATTCTCTCTCTCACTCTCTCTCTCTCTTTTACTCTCAATCTACTTCTCTTTCTTTCTTTTATATTTTCATTTTTCATATTCTTTTTTTCCACTTCCTGTTATTTTTCTCACCTCACTTCATTTACTTCTTCTTTTCCTTCATCTTCCTTATTCATCTTCTCTCTTTATTTCTCACTCTCTCATTCCTCCCCTCTCACTTTTTCTCTCACTCTTCACTCATTCTTCGCCTCTCTCTATTTTCTCTCACTACCTTTTTTCTCTTCTGTCCCTCTTCTGACACTCCCTTTCAAATTAACTGCCTTTATCTCTCTTTCTAGCTCTCTACCACAATTGTTCTCTCGCACTTCTTTCTCTCTCTCTGTAACTCTCAATCTACTTCTCTTTGTTTCCTCTGTCATATCCTATTTCTTCCCACATCCTGTTATTTTTCTCACCTTACTCATTCAGTTCTTCTTTTTCTTCATCATCCTTATTCATCTTCTCTCTTTATTTCTCACTCTCTCATCCTTCCCCTTCCCCCTTTATCTCCCACTTGCTCTATCCATCTCTCTTTCCCTAATTCTTCATCACCTCTTTCTCTCATACACCTCTCTTCTCTTCTCTTCCTCCCACATCCTCATTTTCTCACTGTTCCTATCCCTTTTTATCTTCCTCTCTTCCTCTTCTGATATCACTCTGTTTAATTGACTTACTATCAATTTTTAATAGCTTTCCCGTATCGGTAATGGATTGCGTTATATGAGAATTCCAATACTCGATATTATGAAGCTTCAAATCTAACTGAGAAATCAAGCTATCCAATTGCTTCTCAAGTGTAAAGCCTATCAAATTTATGAACTCACCAAGGATGGATATAGGCTTATTTTCATTGTTATTAACTAGTAGTTCTGTGAACAGTAGACCTCGCGCTCAGTAAGTTACATTGACTCGTTGTTATGTTTTCTCAAAAATTAATAAATAATTTATCAATTTAAAATGTCTAGAAAATTTATAAATAAATATAGAGCTTTCTGTCCTTTGGTACCGTGACGTGTCGTCCCGGAATGTGAGTGTGAGCGCTGTTATCAGGTCTGGCTGCAACTGTCTACAACGTTGATGGAAAGATACATTTTCAAGATGTTCGATGTTTTTGAACGGGTAGTATTATAAATAGTCAACTGTCTACTAACGTTGATGGAAAGATACATTTACAAGATGTTCGATGTTTTTGAACGGGTAGTATTATAAATAGTCAACTGTCTACTAACGTTGATGGAATGATACATTTTCAAGATGTTCGATGTTTTTGAACGGGTAGTATTATAGTCCACTAGACAGCTGATTAATGATGAATAATTCTATAGTCTGATTTTTACGGTAATATTGGCGTATGAAGGAGGCTCCTTTTTCCTTTTATATTATCCTTGAAATGCAAAATTTCCAAAAACCTTGTATATACATCGACGCGCAATTTAAAAAGGAACATACCTGTCAAATTTCATGAAAATCTATTACCGCGTTTCGCCGCAAATGCGCAACATATAAACATTTAAACATTCAAACATTTAAACATTAAGAGAAATGCCAAACCGTCCACTTGAATCTTAAACCTCACTTCGCTCGGTCAATTAATCAATTTGAATTTAGTTATTGAAACAAATTTATTTAACTTGTGATTCAAAGTTTACGCAGCATTAAAAGCCCAACCAAATAGAGCTTTCTCCAAGCTTACTCCTTAGCGTAATTGGTAGCACGCGTGCCTATTGAATTACAGTTTCCGGGTTCGAGACCCTTCTTTTTTGCAGAGAACTTTCAACTCTGATCTTATGAAGAGTATGTATCCACGTAATTCTGACAAAATAATTATCAATCATTCTATTTTTTCAAGTTTCCTGGACATAAGGAGATTGCATTTTACAACACACAAATTTTCCCCGGTGCAAAGCATGGGTTACCTGCTAGTCTTCACTAAAACTCAGTATCAACAAGGCATTAAAAAGGAAAATAACAAGCAGCAATATAGAAAGGAGAGAAGGGAAGCAAAAGAAAGTAAAAGTCAGAAAGAAAGTAAGAATATGGAAGAAAGTGGAGGTTTGAAAGGGAAAATAACAAGTAAGATTGGATGCTACTGCAATAGGGCCTACCTATTGAGCTGAAAAAGGGTCCAATCTATACGCCAGTATGATATCTATATATTTTATCAATAGAAAAGGTAGGGTTAGCCGAACTGTAGTAGGAGATATATATGCGGTAAGAGAAGTCTACACACATAATATCATGCATATGTATATATTACATATATCTAGGTGAGCATATATGTAAACCACATATATTAGATGTATATTACATATATATACATATGTTACTATGCCAGAACAATGCGGTATCTCTAATCTCAGCCTTAGAATCGAGATAGGAGACGTCTTTTGAACTGCAGCCTAGAGTGGTTGCCTAGAAAGGGTGCTACAGTGTAATAAAGATGCTCGTCTTATTGTTTGTTTTATGGGGAGAAATTCGGGGGTAAACAGACAACAGGGGACGCAAAAGAAGTTTGTTTTTATGTATAACGTTGTAACGGATATGAATATTATTACAGGCATAGAATAAAACAATATAAATATGGTATTTAAAGTGCGGGATAAATTACTTTTAACACGGCTCTTTCTCAAAGACGGAGAGGTCCGATGCTCTAACCTCCACTAATCACTCCCACTACCTAGCAGCATTCTCCTTCTTTTGTGTTTGAGTGAGAGAGCTTTGTAACGCGACGTGGCAACACTCCCCTCCATTTATTGCTGGCAATGTTCCAAGTAGTGTACTGGTCAGCAGGTATATTGGTTTGTGTATGTCACAGGGATGTTTTCATCACAAGAACATGAAGCAAAATGACACGGCGCATCCAATTGTGCGCAGGATGTTCGCCTGTGTCCACGGGAGGAATGGGTTTCTCCTCTTCATGTTAAAAGTAATTTATCTCGCACTTTAGTATGAATTTTCTCTGCTACAGGCTGTAACTGTTTGAAACATGTTCTGCATTAATAAAATATTATTCAAAGAGTACTTGATTAGTTGTAATACATTTCAATATTTGTAGCATTCTTTCAAGTATACCTTTTCTATATCACACAAGATATTTTTGTATTACCATATTATATGAATCTTTTCTAATACAGTATCACAGTATATACCGGGTGTTTCAAAAAGAATGATCCAATTTTAAACAGTTATTTTAAAAAATAATGCACACAAACCAATTATACATCAAATTACTCACAGACGTATCAAGTACTATCAAGACGTATCATCTACTATCTATCTAGTAGCTATCATCTATTTTTGGGTCATTCTGGATGATGTATTTATAAGTGTTCTATGTGCCCTCCTTTTGAGTTTCGGACGACATCTAGACGGTAGCCAAATTCATCCCAGACTGTTCGCAATTTGTCTTCTCGGTCTATAGCTACTGCATCAGTTGTCCTGGTTTTAGCTCCTCAATATCAAGTGCTAAAGAAGGAAAATAAACACGATCTTTAACGTTGTTTCTTCCTTAGCACTTGATATTGAGGAGCTAAAACCAGAATAATTGATGCAGTAGCTATAGTCCGAGAAGACATCACTTGCAAAAAGTCTGGGATGAATTTGGCTTCCGTCTAGATGTCGTCCAAACCTCAAAATGAGGGAACATAGAACACTTATAATACATCATCATAAACTTGATACTTCTGTGAGTAATATGATGTAAAATTAGTTTGAGTGCACCATTTTGAAAAATAATATACATATTACTGTTTAAAATTGGATCATCATTTTTTAAACACCCGGTATATTGTAGAATTCTAGTGAGTATATCCATAGAGAAACAATAGCGTAAGTAGATATACCATGGTATAGGATGTTTATGTCGCAACTTTTACTGTTATCTAAAGCCGATAGTCCACGTATTTCTTTCCCGTGAAGCTGTATGACGCTCGTAGTCTCTCATACTGTGCCGTTCATACACTCTCACCCCAACAAAACAGTAAAAATCGACAGTAATCGGCTTGAGATAACAGTAAAAGTTGCAACATAAACGTCCTGTACCATGGAATATCTTCTTATGCTATTGTTTCTCTATGGTATATCTCTAATATCACCCATTAGTGTAAAATATTAAAGCATTCACTCATGACACTGAATATTGTAACATTTTCGTATGTAGAATTTCTCAAATATCACACTTCAGGCTAGATATTTCAGTATTCTCTCATCACACTGATATTGTAACATTTTCGTATGTAGAATTTCTCAAATATCACACTTCAGGCTAGATATTTCAGTATTCTCTCATCACACTGAATATTGTAACATTTTCGTATGTAGAATTTCTCAAATATCACACTTCAGGCTAAATATTTCAGTATTCTCTCATCACACTGAATATTGTAACATTTTCGTATGTAGAATTTCTCAAATATCACACTTCAGGCTAAATATTTCAGTATTCTCTCATCACACTGAATATTGTAACATTTTCGTATGTAGAATTTCTCAAATATCACACTTCAGGCTTGATATTTCAGTATTCTCTCATCACACTGAATATTGTAACATTTTTGTAAGTAGAATTTCACCAATATCACAAATTAGGCTAGATATTGTAGCATTCTCTTATGCAACATTTTCTTCATATACGGTAAATATACGGCGCAAGAGAATTGCATATGGGACAATAAATGTCACTTCTTCAAAGAGTTGAAAGAATATGTTCCTGGCTTTTAGACAGCATGATGATTATCTTTTAATGCATGTAGCATACTTTTCAAACGTCTTTTCTTCTCGGGCACATTCATCTCTTTGAAGCTTTTGTTCTTACGCGCCAGCAAAAAGCAAAACGCTGCAAATTCTTTTCTTTCTTTTTCCAATCTCTCTCCTCCACCGCCACTTTTTCCCTCTCACAATTTTCTTCTGTTCTTGTCTCCAATCCCGACTGCATTCGGTCGTTTCTCCAGCAAAAATCAGAACACTGCAAGTTCTTCTCTCCTCCTTCCTCCACATCTTCTTCTTCTTCCAATCTCTCTCCCTCTCCCAAGCTTTTCTCTTTCACCATTCTTCCTTCGTCCCCTCTCTTTCTGATTGTATTGCCAGTCGGTAGCACACGAAAAGACACAGTCAGCCAAAAAAACGAGAAGTCAGATACAACTTCAAAGACTCGAGTTGGCCTTTTTTTAAAGTGTTTTACAACAGTTTTCTCAAACAATTTTCTCTGATTTTGGAATTGTTCAAGGTTCTCAAAGTGTTTTACAAATTAATTGAAACCGTTTGTATTATCACTGTTGGAAATTCATCTCTAGTATCATTTTTCCTTTCAACTCATAAGAGCCATTTTCAAATGTACATTGACAAATGTAAAAGACATTGAATCGATAAAACTTAACCCTGATATTGATTATTAACTAACTAGCAGGTAACCCGTGCTTCGCAAGGGTCTATTTAAAAACTTGACGTAGTGAAATCTAGAAGAATTAATAGGCCTATAAGAATCCTCGGTTGATTAAGAATTTATAAACAGCATTTCAAGTGAATCAGTCCAGTAGCTCAGACGTGATGATGCTCAAACATAATTTTCCTATCCTCTACACGTGTATACGTGTTCAAGCCAGTTCTTTCCTATATTATAGTATCGAAGACGATAGATGATAGGTGGATGATGTATCCATCTTTCTATCATCTTCTATACTATAATAAAGGAGATGAATGAGAATAAATTTTGAAAGGTTTGAGATATCGATGTGCGGTTTTCACCATACCTTTTCTCTGGAAATCCTGTTGGGTGCGACGGAAAACCTGTTTGTATCATTCGAAAAGGATCCCCAATCTAATACCTATCTTCTAATTTCCCTTTTAAGAGAAATGTTCTGCTGCTTCCTTACAACAACTGAAAGCATGACAAATAATTTAAAACTTGATGTAATCGAATCTTGAAGAATTTGAAATAGGTTCATAACCATCCTCGGTTAAGCAAGAATCTATATGCAAAATTTCAAGTTAATCAGTCCAGTACTTCAGACGTGATAATGCGTCAAACATAATTTCCCTATACTTTACATCTGTATAGGCTACGTTTATAATCCAGTTCTTTCCTTTATTATAGTATAGAAGATGATAGATGGATGGATGATCATTGTTATTTTACTAAAAGATACGATAAGTTGAGTAGTTTCCCTTTCAGAGGGAGTTTTGACAACCCACAAAACTCATTTTTCATTTGAAGATATAACGAAAAGGTGCATATGACCTTATTTTTTGCTCAGCTTGCCAAAATACCCCTCATTCCAATATTAAAATTTTCGACTGACTGTACAGTGAGTCAGTCATTCTATCAGGGCTCGAATAATTTTGGGATTTTAATTAAATAAAAATGGAAGAGAATAATGTCTATAAGTAAATATCAACACCTTTATTCAAAGACATATTATTAATTGCATGCGTTTTCATATTGTCAATACAGCATTGATGGAACTATAGACGTTTATTTAGCACGTTGTCTCAAAAAACAGTTCTAGCTGAAAAATTATTTTTTTCATTTTGTTATGAAATCGTATGTACCATTAATGAAATTCGAACATTAATTCTGAAAAATCTAGAAGGAAAATCGAAATTTGGGCTTCCAGGTGCACGAGATTGATATTTTAAGAATCTATGTGCAAAATTTGGAGATCTAAATCATTCCCGTTTTTGCGATATGCAATCCACAAGTTGACATGTTTTGATGCAAACAAACGAACACACGAACAAACGAACTAACACAACCCTACTCTCTCTTATTATATAGATTCCACTTTATGTGTAGTTAAGAAGTTGATATTGTGGTAATTATTCATATTAAATGGAAAAGACTAAGAAATTGGCAAAAAACCACAGATTTTTGACAAATTCTCAGTCTTTTTCATTTAATATAAACTAATTGTTCAAATGCTGTTCTCATAGTTTGGAGCTATAAAAACATGAGATTTTAATTCGGAAATTGGCATTTTTCCACGAGTTAATCTTACAATCAAACTAAACTTTGCAATGCCCCGCCTATGAAGTGCAGTATTCAAATTTAATATCGTCCACTACTATAACTTTATCTTCCACATCTACATCATTAAAAACTCATCAAATTTCATAGATACGAAAATAACTTCAGTAGTATCAACTTCAAACTGGCAGCATTCCTCATAGATAACATCAACCATCCTTATTCAACTAATGCTGACAGTTTGTAGTGAATCTCTCCATGGGCTATATAAATTTAATTATGTGTATCAAAACAGTATAAAACAGAATATAAGGAACAGCTATAAAGTTACCTACTATAATGTACCTGGACTTGAAATTAGACAAACATAATAAATGTAATATATATATATATATATATATATATATATATGAATTGGAGCCGTGAATCTACCTATTCAATAGCATACACTAATAATACTGTAGCTATATATAAGAAGTGATACAGAGGAAACGTATGTTTTTCGAACCGCTAGTACTAGGCGACGTATAGGTCACATGTATAAGCTATAATATTCTATAGTTGGATCTAAGTATTCATAGTTCTATACGTATATTATATGTTTTGGAACTGTATTTCAGACTACATAAACCGAATACATACTGATACAAATGCCGCATGTGTATTTAAACAGTGTGATATCATCACTCACTACTTTATGATATAATACAACAGTAGAATGTATTCAACTTGGGATCCAGATGTTATGAGTATTAATACACTAAACCCATCAATACAGAATACATTTTAGTACCATACATGAAATGCAGTACTGTCTACTGTATCATTATATATCTGAATACATCTATATTCTCTGTCTATATATGGCCATAGAGGGAAGATTCCATTAATATTAGATGCGATTGCATTATTCGTCTCTGATATAACTGAACAGTTTGATTCTGTCTATATATTATTATGTAATGTGTATTTATGTTAGATATATATCTATATGTCATACTTCATGTATTCTACTTCAAAATTGGAGACGTTATGAATGAATCAATATTGTAAAGTTACCTATATGTCACCCAGGAATATAATTTATATTGTGACCTATACCATATGCTAACGATTTGATAAATACTATAGTGTGGTCCATGTTATAATGACAGTGGATAAAGATAGAAGGATAGCGATGCCGATTCTCTGCATTAATTAATTATATTTCTACACTGTCAAAAACATAATTGGCATCGTTGTGGACCTAGAAAAGGATAGTACCACCGGCTTTGTCGAATGATAGACAAGGATAGCAAAACCAAAGTTGATCAAATACTGTCAATATAACGTGGACCTCACTATAGCAGAACAATCAGATCACCAAGTTAACTTCGCTGAAAGCTGTTAACAGCTTCTTATAAAGTCTTATCCCAGAATAAAATGAAGTTTTTAATTCAATGCCACATCTCTAAGCATTGGGAATGCAATGATGTTTCTATTTCATAGTATCATATTGATTAAACGTCGATTTATTAGTCTGATTGAACATCGATTTGAACTGTCATCAACTGTGATCGATTGGATCGATATGTGAACTCTGTTTCCATACTCGTCAATCGTCAACTGCGGTTAATTGCAAATGTAGATTCAAATCAACCATGATTTGACGGTTGTTTGAACGCAGGTTTGAACTCAAATCAACTGCAATTGACTGAGTACGATCATCCGTACCAATCAAACAGGTTGATAGGCAATTAGCTATGTATTGATTTGATAGACCCTTGACCAGTAATATAGCTGTTTAGTATACATATTGGCTCTATTGTTATGGAATATATGAATGCATTTGCATATGGGATATTTGTATATATGGACCCTTGTTCAATAATATAGGTATCTGGTGAACATATTATCACAAATATAAAACGGATAGGTACAATCAGGTTATGATCAAATAGACCCTTGTACAATAATGCAGCTACTCAGTAGTATATTATTATAGTATTTATGTACAGCTATAATACATAATAATAAAACTAATATAAGAAAACATACAAACATACATTCCTGAAGACATGAAATATGAACTCACTTCGCTCGGTCAATTACAAAATATGATGTCGAATACACTACTTTATGTGTGTACCAACAATATAGACAGCAATTAAAAACATATTCAAGAAAGTATTAACTGAATTATTATTGGAGTTCATAAACATGGAATGATGGATTTAAAAATAAAATAATTGTAATGCAATAGCCAGTAGATGAGTAGTAATCATAGATTATCCAATCAATTTGTATTGAGTTGCCCAGTATCATAAAATCTGTCTGTATGGCTTTTCTTTGGTAGTATCCACATGAATCAACAGAAATAGGATAGATAACTAACAGATAATTTTGGGAAAAATACCCAAGAATTGAAATTAGATTGGAAATGTAAGTTATAATATAATATAAGTTATTATAATCTTCATTGGAGATAAGATTCTTCTGTCGGGAATAGAATGTAAGGCGGGTTGCCATATTCAGGCGCTTCATAACACTATATATGTTATAACTGTTGTAAGCTATATGATATACAACAGTTATATGACTATACATTGCTATACAAAAGCTATATAGCTATAATATGCATCTCCTTTCAACAACATACTGTTCAACACATACTGTGTGATGCGGGTTGCCTATCTAGAGAATCAGGCGTTCCTGACTGAACAAAGTAATATTTCATGAATACAAAGAATAAGATACTACTTAATTTCCACAGAAAATTTTCGACGCATTTAATTAAAGAATACAAATAAAACCTCCCAATTAAGAGCCACCGAACTTAATTTAATCAAATTTCTCAGGTTTATCATGTTTCAAAGTTGATCAATTCAGCAATCCATCTAATTCATGATTTTAATAGAGCTACCTCAATCCTATTATATTGAGCGAACAGTTTCTGTATTTTCATATTTGGTTATTTATATTTATATCTGGGTTATTCATGTTCAACGGATCTCGAAAACGGCTCTAGCAATTTTCACGAAATTTGGAACATAGTATGTCCGTCCATGATATAGAAATTCGATTGCGCTAGGTTTCATCCTTGGGAAAACTCGCTGAACGACATTAAAATGATGGTTAATCCTTGGCTGAAACAGCTGAGACTTTCGACGTATGTGGATAGTAAAAAGTGAGCGAGTGATTGTGTGGAAAATCAAAATATCGCATCCCCGAAATTCATAAGCTGACGTATAGCCAGCTGTGAAATATAGACACGATCATTTTAGAGAATTGTGTTCTGTTTATCAATAAATAAAAATAACGAGCGAAGCTCGGTGCCCCGATATTGTTTAATTATTACAGATAGCCTTATTATTTATATGTTATATCAAACACATAAACTATTGATGGAATGTTTGAAATGAAAATACGATAAAGGTAATATTGCTTCCCTGTTATTAATCAGTACCTTATTCCTTATATTAATTAAATGACTGCCATTTTGTTTTATGAATTTGAAAATTATCATAATTTTTTGTAACCTTGTCTAGTTGTTATAAATAATTGTGCAAATTGTATAATTTCCACCATTATTTGGGGGAAAAATAAGTAAAATAACAAAATAGCCACTGTGTGAGTATCTAAAGACTTCCGGACAATTTAAATATTATATTTATATATGTTTCTCACCTGGAACAATGCCATGTGATTCAAAAAGGACTTTTCGCCACACTACACAGAAAGCAGCTGTTTTCCAGTCCCTACGTAGATCTGAAAGACATCGTTTGCAGACGACTCTCGTCTGACGTCAGAACAGGTTTCTTTCCGGCCTAGGCCGGAAAGAGTACCCTTTCCGGCCGCTAACATGGAACTAACAAAGGTGATCAAAAAACAGCTGATCAAAAAGCTTTTCATTATTTGTGTTCATTATTCAATAATTAAAACATTTATAATAATATCATCTTATTGTCATTTGAGAGAATAAAAAAGTATAAACTCAACCTCCCACATAATTGAACATAATCTTCAAGGTTATTTAGACGAATCAGAATAAAAAATAAAAATACTTGAACAGTTTCCTGATATTCAGATTACCTCAGATTGCTAGAGCCATGACCTTCCACTTCTGCTTTCAGAAGTGCTTAGTAAACAATAAACAATTGTTTATTTTCTGTGTGGCGAAAAATAGCGTTCGCACCACAGGCAAAAATGTTTTTCCGGCTCTCAATCTTGAAAACCGATTTCGACCCTAGGTGCGAAATATACTATTACAACTTTGAAAATTGATATAAATCTTATTAAACAAGCTGGTTCTAGTGTTGTTTTTAAGGAAAACACTTCAAGTTTTATCACCTTGAACTGAAGATGTTCTGCCCTAGAGTGTTGGAAAGGAGTTCGTAAACACCCTGTGTAATTATATCAATTAAATAAGGTTTATATTAATCAGAATCTATTCCTTTTCTGTAATATTGAAACATATTCAAGCTCATCCATTAAAGGTACGACAAGTCGTTATTCAAGATTGAACCTACTGAGCTGGAGACACCTTGCTTTCACATGTTAATTAGTGCTAAGACAGCGGTAGTCTGACAGGCTAGGTGTGGGGTGAGCCTTACCCCTAGTGGTAGTGGATGACACAATATATATGTTAATAATGTTGACTGACAACTTCCTAGCGAGTAGGTTAGATGAGGCCTCCATTCATGTTACGTTTCCTCTCTTCGTAACCTCTCCATCTCTTAGTTTCCCTTTCACTCTTCGTTGCCCCTTCTTCCCGATGTACTTGATCACCCTCTCTTATATTGGACATTGTATACAACATTCAGCAAACAAAATATCACAGGAAGCCGACTATTCATAAACCAAGCCGCTATTGAGAGAGTTGATCACTACAATTATCTAGGAACCATTATTAATGAGGAATGGAGCAATGCAAAGGAAATAAAAGCACGCATAGGAAGATCTACCTTCAATTGCATGAGTGCCTTCTTCAAAAGTCACAACATCACCCTTGACACTAAATTGAGACTCCTGCGATGCTATGTCTTCTCCGTTCTCCTTTATGGTGCAGAATCCTGGACGCTTAATGAAACCACAACCAAAAAGATCAACGCTTTCGAGATGTGGCTATACAGGAGAATGATGAAAATCCCTTGGACTGCCAGGGTGACAAACGTAGAAGTTTTGAGGATGGTGAGAAAGGACCTGGAACTGATGAACATAATCAAAGCACGTAAGTTGGAATACCTGGGTCATATCATGAGAAACGAGGAGAGATACAGTTTGCTGCAGACAATTATGCAGGGGAAGATCTTTGGACGAAGAGGACCAGGAAGACGCAGGGTATCGTGGCTTAAAAACCTCAGGACCTGGTTCAACAAAACATCTACACAACTGTTCCGGATTGCTGCAAACAAAGCACGCATCGCTATGATGATCGCCAACATTCGTAACGGATTGGCACCCTAAGAAGAAGAAGATACAACATTCTCCACTAAACATTGAGTCAATGTTGTTTCATTTATGAATGTAATAATTTCAAAAATAGAAGTTCCCCTGCACATTCATTGAGTACCATTTATGAATTGAATATTTTTAAAAACACAACAATATTATAACACGTAACTACAGACATTGGTAAGACAAGAAATCAGCATTCAATTTGATACAGTGAATGTTCCTAGTTACTGTTATCATAGTTCTGCGTTACTCTTTAATTATGAGGATTCGAGAACTGGCACAGTTCAAGCAGCACTTGGCACATTCGAAGTGGGAGAGGTTGAACAAAATTGATATGATCAGATTCCGCAATGATGATATTTGTGGAGTATTGTGATATCTGTATGATTTGGAATAACATAATTAGCTGCACAGCTTGAAATGGACAGATTAAACTGGAAAAACCATATTGAACAGATGCCGGATAATAGAAATTTAAAGGCTGTCTTGGAGATTTGATGGAAGAGATAGATATCCATAGACTTCGAAAGATAATGAGTGTATGATTCCTCTGGAATCGGAAAAAGTGTGTACGTCAAAAGGAGCGTACAGATATACGCGCCTCGAACACGATCCGCACTCGCTCCGATCATGAACGTTATGCGAGATGTTAAGCAAGGGTTCGATTGAGGTTCGAAGGATGATCACGCGCTTGTCGTATTGTTGACTTCGCTACAAATTTCAAATTCAAATTCAAATTTATTCACACTCATAAATACATATACAGAAACCAAATAGAGTTTAGCTAAATACTATAATCCATCTAAAATTTATTTACAACCTAACCTCGCGAATGTGAAACGTTCAATCCAGCTGATCGGGTGACAAAACTGAATAAAATATTTTGACCAGGGGATTGCTGGGTAGCCTATTAATACATTAAGTTTAAAAAATAAACATTCTGATTATTGCATTTATTCTAGAGTTTTATTATAAAAGGTAATGTCTGTCAATGTTTCAAAAAGTGAAAGGCTTGGTTGGGAGTTCGGCTTCTTTCTTCTAAATGCTAATATGCTGGTACCTATTATTATAAATACTTTTATAACTATATTATTTTTGATAATTTGATAAATAAACTATTGATTTTGATAATTTTATTTGCTGAGATCGTGACTATTAACAATCATTACATACGAAAACGTTGACCGCGCATGCGCAACTATTAGTTCGACCTAGGAACTAGCCAAGCTCGAGTTCTGTTACACGCTCTGTTCGCGTTCCGCTCTTGCTCCACCTGCGATCATCCATCGATCTGCTCGAGTGACGTTCGATTGCGGAGCAGAGCGTAAGTCTGTTCGCACCTTAATCCTGAATAGAAGAAGAAGAAAAACGAGGAAGGAGAAGCAGTAAAAGAAGAAGACGAAGGAAGAAAAGAAGAAAAAGAAGAAGACGAAGGAGAAGAAGTAGAGAACAACTGAAGAAACAATTTTTGGGATTCATAGCTAGGAAATTTGTTATGTAACACCTACAAAAGATGCAAATTCCACGTGCATGTTGGAATTGGTAGCTGAATTTCTAGCGAGGAGATAAGAATTTTCTAGTAGTCGCTGGCCTACGTGAAGCAACAATCCACATATCAACCCTTCTTCTTCTTCTTCTTCTTCTTCTTCTTCTTCTTCTTCTTCTTCTTCTTCTTTTTATTGAAGTTACACTTTCTTCTTATTCATCTGCCGACTCATTCACATTTACTTCATGTTTGAATTCATGCCGTCTCCTTCATGTTTCTCATTCACGTTTCCCTACTTCAGATTTCCTCCTCTATCTCATTATATTGAACTTCTCCTTTGCCTCCAACTCCTTTTTATCGGTCTTCCTCTCTACTCCTCCACATTCCTCTTCTCCATCGTATATCTCTCTACATCTTCCAATTTCTTCCTTTCTCATTCTCTCACTTGCATCCCACTCCTTTTCCTCATGCATAATCTTTTCCGTCAGCCATCTCTTTTTTTCATCTTCCACTTCGCATCTCATCCTTTCTTTGTTTTCTACTCCTTCATTTTTTTCTTAATTGTTCTTCCTCCACCCTTTACCATTCATCCTTTTCAAATCCAAAGTTCCAACATTTTTCTCATGCTCAATCTTCCCTCTTTAAACTTATCCGTTACCCGTTTCTTTGTTTCCTTTTTCATCCTCATCTTCTACTTCTTATTCCTCTACTACTTCTACCTCTTCTAATTCTCGTCATCGTTGTCTCTCTCCATTTTTCATTCGCCCTCTTCAATCTCACTCTTCTTTCACATGCTTAATCTTTTTCTCTTCAAACTGATCCGCCTCCCTTCGTCTTTCTCGTCTCACCCCAATATCTCCTCCTTCTTCTCAATATCTCTCTTCACTCCTGTCCATTCAACTATCTCTTTCCTTCTCTATCTCTCCTTCATCGTTCTGTCTTCTTCAAGAGTCCTAACATCGCCCTGAATAAAATCAATTAGGCCTATTCTTCTCTCTCTCCTTCACATTTCTGAAATTTTAATTTAATCCCACCCTATAACAGTTGTTTCATTTATCTAATTTTAATTATTAATGCAATATTGTATTCACTATTACTCATTCTAATCTCATTCATCCCAAATTCAAATAACCTAGTTTTTAACTTAAAGTAGAGTTTCTTATTTGGGCATTACTTCGAGTTATAATACTCCCAACAGCTCTAATTCATCACAACCCGGTCGTGTGTTAATGGGAAGGATATTTCATATTTTTTTAGAGAATCGAAAATTATTTGTTGAAACACAGCCGATTTATGAAGTTACATCACATAATTATATTATCTTTTTTTTCACCTCTTCTCCTCCTTTTTCAATTCCTCTACTATCCCATTCATTATCTCATTCTCAATCTCATTATCTTCAAACTCATCCACCTACTTTCTCTTTGTTTTCACTCTATTCCTCATCTTTCTCTTTTCACCCCAATACCCTCCTCCTTCTTCTCAATATCTCTCTTTACTCCTGTCTCTTCAACTACCTCTTCTCTTCTCTATCTCGTTTTCATCGTAAATATCTCTCTTTACTCCTGTCTCTACAACTATCTCTCTCCTTCTCTATCTCTTATCTTAATCGTTCTCTCTTCTTTTAGAGATGTGTGGCCGACAGGACCAAGAGTCCTAACTTCGCCCTGAACAAAATAAATCATTCATCTCTCTCTCCTTCTTCCACATCCCACTAGTTTCCTTCCTTTTCTCTCCATATCTCTCTTTCCTCCTCTCTCTTCATTGATATGTCCAAAGCTCCGCCAATTTATGTAGAACAATATTATCCATTTTATCTATAGTTATTACAATTTTTTTATTTTTTTTATTATATACAGCTCAATAATTATTTTCTTAATTTATATTTTGTAAATTCTTCCATAATTTTGCTGTATTGTAAGCTATTGCAAATGAGTGTTTAAGCCAGTATATATTGTAATCTACATAAATAAAGTACTCAATCAATCAATAAATCAATCTTCTTCATCATCCTCTACTTCCTCTCTCACTCTCTCTCTCTTCTTCTCACTCCCTCTAATCCAACAAGTCAGCCCCCTCTCTCTTCTTCAACTTCCTCTACTTCCTCTCTCACTCTCTTCTTCTCACTCCCTCTAATCCAACCAGTCAGCCCCCTCTCTCTTGTTCAACTTCCTCCACTTCTCTCGTCTTCTCCATCTCCTTCTAATCCAACAAGTCATCCCCCTTCCACCTGCAACATTATCACACGTACAGTATACATGGCGAATAGTTGTTGCTCTGCCCGGTGTAAATGTATATGCAGGCTAGCATGCATTTGCAAGTTTCATGTCGTCCGCTTGGACCAAGTGTTGGGTTTTGGGGTCTCTGGGGACCCCTTCTGAACCCCCAACCCTACCCTCTCACACCAACAAGGGGGCCCTGACCCTAAATTATTTATCGGCCGTTTACGAGGCACGAACCAAAAGTCCTGGGAGAATTTTGCACGGGTGTGGCACAACACACAGGGTAACAAACTGTGGTAAACCTCCTTCACCTTCATAAAACATACTCTTCGTTACACTTCTTCTTCTACTTCTTCTTCTTCTTCTTCTTCTTCTTCTTCTTCTTCTTCTTCTTCTTCTTCTTCTTCTTCTTCTTCTTCTTCTTCACAATCAATTATTATCTATTCTAATGTATTTTTTACAATTTACTTTGTGGATATAAGGATGTATTTTATTTAATTTGCATTCGGAATCAGTTTCTCACAGAATTATAGTGGGACTATTATCACTATTTATCATTATTTATCACTAAATAATGGGAATCACGTCAAGTCAGTGAAAATGATAGGATAGTTATTGGAATTGGCAAAAATGCAAATTTTCTGTTACTACCACCTTCTATAATAGAATGTGTTTAAAGTCATTCATAAATAATATGTATTAATATCAATCGGTCATTCTTATAATAATGTCGATTCTATCTCAAACATATTGCCCAGTATTTTCATGTCTCTAACAACGAAATGCAGTCATTCATGATTGCATGTCGTTGTTCAAATCATCAAAACAGTGTCTTAATACATTGCAGTTTGGAATGGATTAAGAAACAATCATCAACTTCAAATATATTTTATTGAATCGAATCAATTTATTTTCCATTTTTGACAGTATATAAAGTGCATGAAATTACCATAGTTACGGAAATAATCACAAAATGACTAAAAATCACAATCATACCCTAAAGAACATTACATTAAATCATTATTATGAGAAATAATCCCAAAGGTTACAAAAACCTGTATGGCAGAAAAAAGGAAGTGTTACAGTTAACACAAAGAAAATTGAGAAAGAGAGGAGAAAAATAATGAAATTAAAAACACAAGAAGAAGAGGAAAGAGAACTTCAGTATCAGTTTAACATTCCAAAACACTAACAATATTACACTATACAAAATAACACTACAAACTAAAAAAAAAAAATGTCACAAGGAGATTTCATTTTCTCATGAGTATCCCATTTTCATGATTCGTATTCTGGTAGCTCATTGTATTTATTGATGGCAAACAAACGACTTGGCAATATTGCGGCATTGGAGAAGGGTGGAAAGAGCTATCTGTGTGACTAATGACAGACAAGGATGACAAACTAATGTTAAACAGGTTCTGATTTTAAGACGTGAATCCCACTATAGTCCAATAGCACACAACCGAAGTCCTCAAGGCTCTTCTCTTCCTAAACATCAGATCCTGATGGACTATAAATCCAATCTGAATTAGTCTAAATTAGTCAGAATGAGTAATGCAGCTCCACTGTTGAGACTCCGGCGCCGAAAAGCGAGATAGTGACAAATCATTAATAACGGGCCCACAGGGAACTAATTAGGAGCTCTGGCCTGGATAGACCACCTCCGTTGAACAGGAGGTAGTATAGGTGGAATTTGCTAGTATATAGGTAGAATAGCGCCTGGTATTGGAGGTAGAATAGCGCCTGGTTGAGGAGGAAGGACAGCGCCTGGTAGAATATAGTCCACAGATTACGGAGAGAGGGACACCGGTTCTTGAAATCAACGTTGATTGGAGGTCAGTCATGAGAGAGAATCATGGATCTTCATTCCATTTATTCATCTATTTCATTCATTAACAGACACAGATAATAATATAAAACTATATTTTCGGGAAGGAATAACAGGCACAGCCCAAAATCATCTCTCTCCCGAATTTTGATTGTTTAAAGTTTCCAAAAAAAAGGTTATATTGAGTTCTAGAAAAAAAGATGAAGATCCGTCAGTTTAAAACAGGAAGTGATTAGATACTAAACTGCAATGTTTTTTGGAAGTAATGACATAGAATAAATATTCCGTTTATCAAGATTAATTTGTCTCTATAGTTCGGTCCACGTTATAATGACAGTATTCGATCAACTTTGGTTTTGCTATCCTTGTCTATCATTCGACAAAGCTGGTGGTACTATCCTTTTCTAGGTCCACAACGATGACAAATATGTTTTTAACGGTGTAGAAATATAATTAATTAATGCAGAGAATCGGCATCGCTATTCTTTTATCTTTATCCACTGCCATTATAACATGGACCACACTATAGTAACGATTACTCAATATTCTCCCTTGTATTGTTGATTTTAAGCCTTATATCTTTCGCTTTTTTATTCTGTAATACACAACTCCCTTTTCTGGCTCCTTCATTTTTCTCCATCATTTTTCGTGCTCTCTACAACCTTACTTAATAAATCTCAGAAAATCTTTGCTTCTTACTTCTCATTTATCTTCAACCTCTTTGCCTCCCTCTATCGTGATTTTATAAAACTCTCTTTATCGTGCCTTCCCTCTATCGTCAAGCTTTATCTGACCCGTCTCCAAAATTTCTTCTCCAGGTCTTTTTTCAATAACCTCATCTCAATATCACTACTTCCATCCCACTCAATATTGGTTATTATAGAGATTTCTTGTTTCACTTTTAGTCTCATAGATTTTTCGCAGTCTTCATAATCGATAAAGAGCGGAAAAACAAGAGAGATTGATATGGAAGCCGAAAGATTGCAGAAAGTTAGAACGATATTACTATATTGGCTGTGGAGAGGAAGGGAGGAGACATGAGAATAGAATACACAAACTATATGCTCATATTATTCGCTTGCGTGCTTCAGACTCAAAATAATCTTCCTAATAGTTTAAATAACACAAAAATTGGAAAATCTCATGAAAATCTATTACCACGTTTCGCCGTAAATGCGCAACATAAAAACATATAAACTTTTAAACATTAAGAGAAATGCCAAACCGTCGACTTGAATCTTAGACCTCACTTCGCTCGGTCAATTATCTTTAGAAAATCATTCTTTATGGAATAAAACTGTTAGTTTACATCGAACTAGTTGGAATAATCTTGGAAATGATCCACGTATTACGACCATTTTCTTCTTTCTCTTGTTCTTAGAATGGAATTAAATTGATAAAAATTATACCATTTGTCATCATGAATGAACACTGATGAATATGATACAGCACCTCCGTTCAAACTCCTCCCATTTATATAGATACAACACAATATTATAATCACTGAATTGTAATCCATCTTCTTGTAGTTTAAAATTGAATCGAATTGAATCTTTGAATGAACATTCAGTTCTTATGATTTAGAAATCAATGAATAGTATGCTGTAATTCCAATAATGATTATTTAATAAAGACTGAAATATCAGTGATCATCAATTTTATATAATTGAATGTCAATTATTGGATTGTATTGTATAATATAATTCAGTCCATACCCCTTGTGATTCATTGAGAAATTTGCTATTTAGTTGTTGTTGTTATTATAAATACTTAATACACGCCAGCATGAGCTAATGTACATTATTAAAGAAATCTGAACTATTTGATGATTAAATGATCTAGAAATAGATCATCAGTCTTAGAAAGTCTATATCTTAGAAAGTCTAAGAAATTATAAAAAAAACACAGATTTATTAATACTTAGAAAGACCGGTTTCGGTTATTACACCATTGTCAATCTCTGATATACTCTCTGATAAACTCGTTTATCAGAGATTGACAATGGTGCAATAACTGAAACCGGTCTTTGTAAGAATCAATAAATCTGTGGTTTTTGACAATTTCTTAGCCTTTTTCATTTAATATGAATAATAACCACAATATCAACTTCTCAACTACACAGAAAATATTTGATGATTATTATTATAGTTTTTCAGATACAAAACTCACTTTAGAAAAACCACGCATAATTCATTGAATAAATTTCAAATCAAATCGTTTATTGCACAAAAAATATATACAGAATACAACAAAAAGGAAAACAGCTTTGTGCTACACGTCGATTGATTATAAACATTGAAAAAATATATGAATCTTCCGCTACACTCTCTCATTCATTTAAGACTTGAATCCAAGCCAGTATAATAATATGTTGAAAACCACATGAAGACATTAACTGTGATTCAATGCTTCAGAACTTTACAACACTACAGTAAAACAATTTCAAAATCCATCTACGAAGAGAAACTTACAAAAGTCCCAGAGAAAAAACGTAAGAGATTCGGGTTAACGAAGGATTACACTCTGCTTCACTCGCCAAATACAATTTATTACAACTCACAACACTTGTCATTAATCTTGGGCGTCGCCATTTTTGAAAATGGCGCCGATTTTTTGAAAAGAAGTCTCAACATTTCTCATTTTCTCCTTCTCTATCTTCCAGTAGTAATAGCATCATTTTTTCTATCTTTTTCTCTACCGGTAGCAACCGGCTAGTGTGGTGAGATTCATTATGTGCTGTCAGCATTGTTTGAATGGGAGGCATTGATGTTATTTATGAGGGTTGCTGACAGAGAAAAGTGAATCCAACCACACAATGGAAAGCAGTGCTCTTGAAGGGGATTTCGCGGAGCGCGAATAATGATCGAAACCACATTACATGGAAAAGAAGATAAGAAAGGAGGAGAATAAGATGGCGGAGGAGGAGAAGAAGAGAGAAGAAAAAAAAGAAAAAAGAAAAAGAAGAAGAAGAAGAAGAAGAAAAAAGAAGAAGAAGAAGAGAAGGAAAATGGAAGAAGAAGAAGAAGAAGAAGACTACGACGAATAGAGAAGAAGAAGAAGAAGAAGAAGAAGAAGAAGAAGAAGAGAAGAAGAAGAAGAAGAAGAAGAAGAAGAAGAAGAAGAGAGAGAAGAAGAAGAAGAAGAAGAAGAGAAGAAGAAAAGAAGAAGAGAAGAAGAAGAAGAAGAAGAAGAAGAAGAAGAGAAGAAGAAGAAGAAGAAGAAGAAGAAGAAAAGAAGAGAAGAAGAAGAAGAAGAAGATAAAGAAAGATAAAAAGATGAAGAAAGAAATAGGTTCGTTTAAAGTAGGGAAGGAAGGAGAGAAAAGTGCAGGAGAGCCTCAGTTGATAGGGGAATAATTGGAGAAATTGGTCGATTCTGAGTAGAAAAAGAAAATATTTCAGAAGAGCATCAAAAAGGAGAGAGGAGAAGGTGGAGAAGAAAGAGAGTAGAGAAGGATGAGGCTATAATTGAAAGACGGTGGGGAATAGACAGAGAAATAGGTTGATTCAGATCAGGAGAAAAAGTAGAAATAACAGAGGTTTTGAAGGAGGAAGAAGGAGAAGTATAAGAATGAGAATAGTAGAATGAATAAGGTTGTAACAGGACGAAAGATGAGAATGGAAGATGGAAATGGGTGGATTTAGGAGAAAACCTAGTGTAGGAAGAAAAAAAGGAAAAGAATTGAAAAGAGCAGAAGGATGCAGGAGGAAGAGGTGTAGAAGAAAGAGAGTGGGAAGAAGAATGAGGTAACCGTAGAAAAAAGGAGAATGAAGAGATATATAGGTTGGTTTTGCGAAGGAAAAGAAGAAGGAAATTGAGAAAAGCTTGAGGTGGAGGAGGAGAAGGAGGTGTAGAAGAAAGAGAGTGGGAAGAAGAATGAGGTTGAAAACGGAATAGAGAGGAGAATAAGCAGATATAGAGGTTGGTTTTGCGGAGAGAAAGGAGGAGGAAATTGAGAAAAGCTTGAGGGTGAAGGAGGAGAAGGAGGTGTAGAAGAAAGAGAGTGGGAAGAAGAATGAGGTTGAAAACGGAATAGAGAGGAGAATAAGCAGATATAAAGGTTGGTTTTGCGGAGAGAAAGAAGGAGGAAATTGAGAAAAGCTTGAGGATGGAGGAGAGAAGGAGGTGTAGAAGAAAGAGAGTGGGAAGAAGAATGAGGTTGAAAACGGAGTAGAGAGGAGAATAAAGAGAGAGATATAGGTTGTTATCAAGAAGGAAAAGAAGAAGGAAATTGAGAAAAGCTTGAGGATGGAGGAGGAGAAGGAGGTGTGGAAGAAAGAGAGTGGGAAGAAGAATGAGGTTGAAAACGGAATAGAGAGGAGAATAAACAGATATAAAGGTTGGTTTTGCGGAGAGAAAGAAGGAGGAAATTGAGAAAAGCTTGAGGGTGGAGGAGGAGAAGGAGGTGTAGAAGAAAGAGAGTGGGGAGAAGAATGGGGTTGTAACCGGGAAATATAGGAGAATAAACAGATACATAAGTTGGTTTTGCGAAGGAAAAGAAGAAGGAAATTGAGAAAAGCTTGATGATGGAGGAGGAGAAGGAAGTGTAGAAGAATGGAAGTGAGAAGAAGAATGAGGTTGAAAACGGAGTAGAGAGGAGAATAAAGAGAGAGATATAGGTTGTTATCAAGAAGGAAAAGAAGAGGAAAAGTAAGAAGAATTCGAGGAGGAAGGAGGAGGTAGAAATATCAGTTTGTAACAGGAGGAAAAAGGGAAAATAAACAGAGAAATAGGTTGATTTAGAGTAGGAAAAGGAGTAGAATTCACAGAAGAAGAAGAAGAAGAAGAAGAAGAAGAAGAAGAAGAAGAAGAAGAAGAAGAAGAAGAAAAAGTCACTCATTTTTCAACTACCTAGGTCGTACACGTCACGGTACGATATAGGACAGAAAGCTCTATGTTTATTTAGGATTTTTTCTAGAAATTTTTAATTGATAAATTATTTATTAATTTTTGAGAGAACATAACAACAGGTCAATGTAACTCACTGAGCGCGAGGTCTACTGTTCACAGAGCTACAAGTAAATATCTTGTATACTATCATTGGGGGTAGTATTTATGTCTTATAAAAATGTGGTCTACACATGTTTGGTCTACAAATCATGTGGTCCACAATAGTAGGCAGATACACGCAATATTTCCCCCATTTGATAAGTATTGGTAAAATTGACGAAATTTCACAGATTTGATTTACTGATTATATCATCTGATTATATCGTCCCGGAATGTGAGTGTGAGCGCTGTTATCAGGTCTGGCTGCAACTGTCTACAAAGTTGATGGAAAAATACATTTTCAAGATGTTCGATGTTTTTGAACGGATGTTTTATGATGAATAATTCCATAGTCTGATTTTTACTCTAATATTGGCGTATGAAGGAGGCTCCTTTTTTCTTTTATATTATCCTTGAAATGCAAAATTTCCAAAAACCTTGTATATATGTCGACGCGCAATTTAAAAAGGGACATACCTGTTAAATTTAATGAAAATCTATTACAGCGTTTCGCCGTAAATGCGCAACATAAAAACATTTAAACATTAAGAGAAATGCCAAACCGTCGACTTGAATCTTAGACCCCACTTCGCTCGGTCAACTAAACTTTTTACTGGCCTTACTATCCTATTTACTAATTTTGGAATGGTTCTGTTTTACAATCAATCTCTGCTTTTCTGACTTGGAAAAGGATACCATTAGTTATAATGGGAGTGTTCACAGAGTTGTAGTCAGTCCATGTTCATACAATCTCATAAGAACCAATAATAAACGTTTTCAGCCATTTTTCCGCCATTTTGAATTGAATTTTATTGAATTCTTATTGTCGGATCCTCACGGTATAAGGACTTTAAGTTTAAAATTTCAAGTCAATCGGTTAATTAGGAATGGAGTTATTGTGTTCACAGACACACACACACACACACACACACACACACACACACACAACACACATACACACACACAGGCCAAAACCCAAAAATCATGTTTTTGGACTCAGGGGACCTTGAAACGTATAGAAAACATGAAATTAGGGTACCGTGAATTTTTTTGGAAAGCAATACTTTCCTTACCTATAGTTATAGGGCAAGGAAAGTAATATATATATCAGGGTTACCAAATGTCATAAATTGAGATCCACTAGGACTAATTATTCAAATTCCCTTCAAGTGAAGACACACTTTGAAAAACCTTCACCAATAAGGCGGTATTCCATCAACAACAAAGATTCTTGTAACATAGAACTTGCAAACATAATGAAATAGAGATACTACGGGGTTTCGAAAAGTATTAAATTCTTCAGAAAAGATAAATCATTTCGACAAACGTGAACCAACGAGAACAAAAATGATGCATTGTCGGGGTTACGAGTCGCTACAACACGCTCTACATTGGTACAGGCCAGAGATCACCAAGTTGCTAGTGAAGAAGACGAAGGAGAAGAAGATGAAGAAGAAAAGGAAGAAGAAGAAGAAGAAGAAGAAGAAGAAGAAGTTGGTAGAGGAGAAAGGAAAAGAAAGGGCTAACTAACGATCAATAGCTATGTAACAATAAGGAGTAGTAGTACGTGACTTGACATTCGAATAAAGCACGGACTCATATGAGGATGAGAAGAAAAAAGAAGGAAGAGGAGGAGGAGGAGGATGAGGAGTAGTAGGAGGGAGGTAGCGGGGAATGCTAGACGAGGATTGAAATGTGGAAGTCACTGAGGAGTATGAGAGTAAGATGAAAGTAGAGAAGTAAGGAAAGTGGGTGAGTGGGAGAACAGGAAAAACCAGAAAATGGTTGGAAATTTGAGGTGGAAAGAAGAGGAGGAGAAAGAGGAGAATTCAAGGAGGACAAGCATGAGGAGCTGGAGGAGGAAAAGGATGTGGAAGAGGAGGACGAGGAGGAGGAGTAGAACGAGGAAAAGGAGAAAGAGGAGTAGGAAGAGCAGGAGGAGGAGAATGAGTGAAATAAGGTGTGAAAGTTGATTGATTGATTGATTGAGTACTTTTATTTATGTAGATTACAATATATACTGTCTTATACACTTATATACAATAGTTTACAATACAGCAAAATTATAGATGAATTTACATGATATAGACTAAGAAAATAATTATTGAACTGTATATGATATGAAAAAGCAATTTGTAATATAATAACTATAGATAATAATTATATTGTTATGCATCTACATAAATTGGCGGAGCTTTGGACATATCAATGTCCATTCTTCGGAAAGAATATTAAAAATATCCTCCCCACTAACTCTCTACCAAAAGGTAGAAGATAACGAGAGACAGAAGCAATAGAAGACAGAGGAAGGGCATGGAAGGTAAGGTGTAAGAAGAAAAGCATGAAGAAAAAATGCAGAAGAGGAACCTGGATGATGATGAGAAGAGAATGAGGAAGAAAGAATGTGAAGAAAAATAGGAATAGCGAGAGAATGAGTGAAAATGGGAGAAAAGGAGAAGGGAAACAGGAGGTGATTCAACAATAGAAGAGAAAGAAGGAAAACCCGAGAGAGAATGAGGTAAAAAAAGGAAGGTGATTTAGAAATGTAGGAAGGAGGTGTGTATAAGAAGGTGAAGGAGAACAAAATCTATGATAGAAAATTGAGAAGCAGAAGAAGAAGAGATAGAAAGAAACAAAGTGAGGAATAGGAGTATTGAGAATGATGTTGATAAGAAGGAGAAGAAGATGAATGTACAAATAACAGGGTGATGGAGAAGTTGAGATGTGGGATGGTCAGGGGAAGAGAGAAAACGATGAGAAGAGTAGAGGAAAGTAGATGAGACATACATGGAGAATCAGGAGAGGAGATAGAAAGAGGGAAAAAGAATCATAAGTGGAGGAAGTGGAAGAAGAAGTTGACCAAGTTAGAATAAGAAGATAAGACGGAGAATACAAAGATAAAGCTGAAGAAGAGAAATGAGAAGGAAAGTGATGATGAAGTAGACGAAGAAGCATAAAAAAGAGAAAGAATATTGAAGAAAAACAAACAGTCCTACTGAAAAATGAAAAGTCAGAGACCTTCAAGAGCTTGGAGCACTTCAAGCTGTGCCCTTTACCTACTTCACTCACTTTGCCAATGCTCCACCAACTCCTCTTGCTCCTCCTCCTCCACCTCCTTCTATTCCTCCTCCTCCTCATCATCTTCCTCTTCACCATCTTCTCCTCCTTTCTTTTCTTCTTTTCCCCTCCTCTTCAGACCTTCTCCCACCCTTTTCAACCACCCTAGGTAGAAGTCTACACCACCAATCATGTATGAGAGCCGTGTTATGAGGTCTGTAAAAGCAGTCGAAAAAATAGCCAGCTCAGCACAAAAACTGCGACCATTGTGGTGTGTGTGTTTTTTGCTACTTATAATGCTGAGATGGAGTGGAACAAGGTAGAGAATGGGTGGCCAGAGTGTAGTGAGAGTGATGGAAAGAAAGGGTAGAAAGAGAGAGAGAGAGGGACTAAGAGTTGGAGACACGAATAATTGATGACAATGTATGACTTTGTGGTTGTCTGAATTCATTGAACTGTGTGACCTGGAAATGGATTTTGACTCCTCAAAATAGTTTAGGGTCGTTTTGCGAGCTCGGGATTCAGCTAAGTTCTGGACTTTAAAAGGTCAGAAAATTGTGGAATTGAGAAAATGAGATTTCGACTAACTGAAGAAGAAATTAGGAGGGGGAAGCAGCAAAGTAATAGATCAGAAAGATAGAAATAGAAAGAGAGAAATATAAGAGCGCATAGGAGTATCATACCAAGATACAAGTTACAGATTAGAAAGGAAATTCAAATTCAAATTCAAATTTATTTATCCTTAATGATAGTTACAAAGTTTAAAACTTAAAGTATAAAATACATAACATAATTTTTAGATATACAGTAGGTAGTAAAATAAGTAATTACGTAATATATAAGGAGGGTCCCTGTAAGGTTAAGAAAACCTGAGCACAGAGGCCGAGTGTTGATTTTTTTTTATAAATTAATAGGAAATATGAAAAATTCTCAGATCAAATATAACTGAAAGATTTTCACCATATATCAATGCAAAATTGTAGAAAACGAATGCTGGAGAGGGAGAAAAATAAGGCGTGAACAAAAAAAGAGAATTTCTTGGAAGGAAACTAATAAGAAAAAGAGAAAAGAAGGTCAGGTCAAGCGTCGAAAGGTTTTCATTTGTAAGAGGAAACACATGCCCACACATACACAACCCACAAGTATTGTGAGATTCATTTCAAATTTTCAGCATTCCTTATAATATAACATCAATACTTTCAACTCAACCAATGCTGACAGAATGAAGTGAAACCCAGTATACACACATGCACACCACAAGAAACAAACATCCTAGAGAAAAATCGGAAGGATAGATCTTATTTTTGTTGTTCTTCTCCTTCTTTTTCTTCTCCTCCTTCTCCTATCCATGTAATTCTTCTTCTTCTTATGTGTGAGTAAGAGGAGGGGATTGTGAAGAGGTAGAGGAGGAGAAGAGGATGTGAAAGAGAAAGACGTGAGGAAGGGGGAATGAGATGAGGAGAAAGAGGTGAGATGTGACAGAGAGAGGGTGAGGAAGACACTGGTGTTGAAATACGTACGAGTGGCAAACACATCTTAGTTTATGGTTTGGTGCCTTCCTTGGAAATCTTTGCACCCCTTGTTCCACTTCGACAGTTTCACTTGTGTGTCTACTTTATTTCATTCTCCGCCACTCCTTCTTATTCTTCTTCATCGTTATCTTCTTCGTCTTGAATTTCATCTTCTTCTTTTCCTGCATTACCTTCTCTCTCTGTTCCTTATCTTTGTGATGAAAGGCGGCCCAGATTTGTAATCCAATAATCGGGGGACAGGGGACAGGACAAGAATGAAATGACACCCCCAACATCGAGAAAAGGTCAAATGAGAGATCTGACCGAAACCCACCCTCCCGTTCCCCCTTCTACGTTTCTACTCTGATTCAATTCGATTCAATGGTTTTGTCAGCACTTCAACACATGACAGGCGATCTGATGATAATCATGAAGAATATAAAATGACTAGCCGTCAGGCTCGCTTCGCTCGCCGTATCCGTCTAGCCAGGAAGCTCCGCCCCCTGGAACCCCGACTGGATCGTCCAAAAATGATATCAGCGGGCTCGCTTCGCTCGCCTGCATAATGTAAACATTTTCTGTCTATTACTTGATGAAAGAACTGAGAAAACGCAAAAAACTAACGCTAATTTTGGGCGTATCTTTGGCGTTATTTCAAATTCCTTCTAACACAACATTATTACACCCCAGCTGAGCTTCTGTAGTAAATTTTAACATGTTTTGTTCATTTGTTCTCGATAAAGCTGAGAAAGCGCAAAAATACGCTGGAAAACGCAGATTTTGGGCGTGTCTTTGGCGTTATTACAAATTCCTTCTAACACATTATTACACCCTAGTTTAGCTCCTGTACTAAATTTGAACAGTTTCTGTTCATTTGTTCTCGATAAATCTGAGAAAGCGCAAAAATACACTGGAAAAACGCTAATTTTGGGCGTATCTTTGACGTTATTGCAAATTCCTTCTGACACAACATTATTACACCCTAGCTGAGCTTCTGTACTAAATTTGAACATTTTCTGTTCATTTAATCTCGATAAAGCTGAGAAAACGCTAATTTTGGGCGTATCTTTGACGTTATTGCAAATTCCTTCTAACACAACATTATTACACCCTAGCTGAGCTTCTGTACTAAATTTGAACATTTTCTGTTCATTTGTTCTCGATAAACCTGAGAAAACGCTAAAAAACGCTGGAAAAACGCAGATTTTGGGCGTATCTTTAGAAATTTCTCCAATTCCGTTCTTAGTGCGCCTCTAAAGGGCCAACTGAACATACCTACTGAATTTGAACGTTTTTGGTCCGGTAGATTTTTAGTTCTGCGAGTGAGTAAGTGAGTGAGTCAGTAAGTCAGTCAGTGAGTGAGTACCATTTCGCTTTTATATATTGTGATGAATCGTTTTAAATAAACCTCATAAGAGGAGAGAACTAGCCAGAAAATTGTGATTACCCTTTTAAAATGAAAGAATTTGCTAAAGGAATAGTTAGCGACCGAGTGATAAAGCTTCCTTATCAGTAACTGTATATCAGATAAGAGTACCGTTCTATACTGCATATTTTCTAGAGAATTATTTAATAAAATTATAATTATTTTGCAAGTTGAGTACCAATCGTTTATGAATGGCTCATTGAATTTTGAGGTTACACTTTGTTTACTATTGATCAGATGTTTTAAAGCAGCTCAAACACAGCTGACTGATTCAACATATTGTAAAATGTCATGCCAGATTTCATGCAAGCTGAAATACTATTACTTTCTAAAAGTAAAAACTATCGATAAAGGACCAAGAATTTCGAATAAAAAAATAAAATATATGTATTATTGTTGAAATTATTTATTATTTAAGAAATTGTATTATAATATCAAGTATTATTATAACTAACTAGGTCATAGCATGAACATTATATTATTGATAAGAGCAGCAGAAATTAATTATAACAGTTTCAAACATAATAAAAATTGTAAAAGAATATTAAATTAATTATTATTGCTTCAACTGAACCACATGGTGAACGAATCTCTTTGGCAAGTCTAAGCCAATCATAGTGCATAGAAATAGCACCAAAAAGGTGATCGTTTGAAAACAACATATGTTAATCTGTTATCAGACAACAAACCTGCCTTATCATATATGCTAGCACATGTACATTGTATAGAGGAACTCTATCTAGAGAATTAAGTAGTTTAAAGAATTATACAAATCAAAGTATTATTGTGATTAAAGGAATTATATTCTACTGCTTGCCACTGACGTCATGCCTACGTCATAATCGTTCTACCAATGGCAAATTTTCATGCAAATTAATTACACCGAGATTCTCAGAAAAAATATTCTAGCCAAGAAGCTTAGAAAAAGACTTCACTTCCCTTTTGAAATCCTCACCGTTAAGATCTCGTTAAAGTTACCAAGACCTATTTGTAAAATTTTTGTTCGATTTTATATGTTTTATTTGTGAGCCAATATTTTAGGCTATTCTATTTGTTATTCGTAAATCTATTTTCATCAATCGATAATTCAAGAGTTTAAAGTTCAATTATCCCCTAATTAATTTGGTGAAGGAAATATTTAATTAAAATTCCACACGTGCTGAGACCGAAGCCTGGACCCGCTGCCGATCAAACGAATTTGATCTAAAGAAGAAAACCACGACCGCCAAGGAGTTTCACGTGAGTTATAAAATTAAAAGGGGCCCCAATCTACGCTTCGAAAAATATTACAGTGCAGAAAATATAAATTTTTTCTTCGTTAAATTATTGGCCACGCCGACAAGCGCTTATTAGTCATTAAGAACCTAGAATTTATTCAATATAGAATTTATAAGAACTTGTAGTTGATTGACTATCCTCCGCTGCCAGAACCACGACCCCGAGCAAATTTTTTAAAATATTTTACAATTTATTTTCACCATTTTCACAAACTGTTAAATTTTATCAATTGTAAAATTCTGTCGAATCATGCATGGTGTCATGCAAGTACAAGAAAATTGCTAATCATTTTTTGTTAATGTTAAACCACTTTCAATCTGTAAATCAAATTCTGAATCTGCACTGTGAGATCATATATTTTATTATAATATATTTCAATTTTATTAATTCGTCTTCTGAGTTCGATTATTTCTTAAGCCTGACAATTATTGTGTCTGACACGTTCTATATTATCAAGAACCGATCGAATACGATCATTGAAATAATTGAATTAGGCTGGATATTGGAACAGGTCTAAGTGGATGTAGTGAGTGGGGTCAGATCGGGATTATTTATTCTCTGTCCTTACCTGCTCATATATCAGCTTTTATCTGTTACCAATCTCGACTTAGGAGCGAATATATCAACTGTACAGCAGATGCAGCCGGAGATCATATAATTTCCTACAATAGAGCTTAAAACCCGACAAGACTCTGTTCTCGAAGTATATTCCAAACGATATCTGGTCCTTGTACCCTATCTTAATCTTCGGAACTTATTAGAGACGCAGTCCCGTAAATTATCTACATCGGGATTTTTGCTCGACCTGTATGATCTTGTATGTTATATCATCACAGGTAATAGTTTTAAGACTTCAGTATTCAGTGTTTAGCAATCGCTACACTGCCTTCAAAAAATTTCATCATCATACAATCTGTCATAAGAAGAATCAAGGGTGAGCGAGTGTTTAGGCCTCCCGCGATTCCGACAATTGTATTGAATCTTGTAGTGAATCAATCAGTCTGGTGTACACTTAGCGTCCACGCACGCAGTTACAAAATTTATAACCTCGACACTGGTGACTCAGTGCAAGATTCATCATATGTGTGTGAGGCGTGAAAAAACCGCTTTACACAATTTGCCAACCCAACGTGAAGCATTTAAATACAGCACTACATGATTTGGCCAGTAACGTGGGACTATTTACATTCCACATCTGATTCTTTATACGTGTATCGTCCTATCCTTGGAGGTGAGAGTGACTCCCCCAGGAAAAGCTTTACAATATATATATATATAATATATATATATATATATATATATAATATATATATATATATATATATATATTTACTAAGAGCTAGGATAAAATAAGTCTTATTGGAGTTCACATTCAGGATATTTTGGAATGATTACAAAGCATCGGAATCAATCAGAAAAAAACCAGGGATAAGCCAATGAAACCTGACCCATGAAAGAGAATATCCTGATTTAATTTATTATAATGAAATATTCTGAATAATCTGTAGATACTGTTAAACTCTTTCAAAGTCCCAACCTGCATGATAAAGAGTCTTTTGTTTTCATGTCACCTCAAACGCACTATATCATTTATAACGATTTCCACTGAACGATTCATTTTCTCGTAATAGTATAATTATTTTTCCCAAAAGAATGCTGTAGGATTCACATAGGATTCTATAGGATTCAGCATTCACTGATACACAAACCGACAAACCCAGTTAAATCCTCGTACAGCCTCCTACGAATTTATTCCAAGAGCAAGAACAAGAATATAGGCACAGACAAGCAATTTGTATCCACTGTTCACCTTGTATCGTCCAAATCAGTATCCACAACAATTTAAAAACATATTAAGCATTATTTGAGCAAGTAACTGAGAGAAAATATAGTAAGACAGTATAATCTGGGAAATAATGTCTAGTTTTCACGATTCCAATGGACGTTCTAGTTACTGGAGATATTTCAACGAAGACATATTATGTATTTGTTGTACAAAGAGTACAGGTAACTGGTCCTAATACGTATTTAAATTACATGATTTGGTAACCTACCTCCTTTAACTATAGTGAGATTCACTTACAAATCAATTCATATCAAGTTTATTCACTCAAAGATCATAAAAAATATTCACAAAAGTATAGAACGACAGCTAAGTTACAAGTGAACATGATACTGATCTTAAGGGCCGGTTTCCGAGCTCGGGATTTAGCTAAGTCCTAGACTTTAAACAGCTGGAGTCAGAAAATTGGCTTTCCAAAACGGGGCGTAGTCGCAGCTTTTATAGCAGTAGTCGTAGATTTTTTTTCATTTCTATAATTGGAAACGTTTTTCCTTGACGAAATTAGACATTCCTAGATAATTCAAAATAGCTGAAACTTTACACTATTTTCTCTTTATTTTATTTTGTGTTCAATTTTCTAGTTTTTCGAAATTTAATCCAAACGTGACTATGACAATGACTGCGACTACGCCCCGTTTTGGAATAGTTATTTGTGCAACTAGTGCGCAAAGTGACAGTTTGCTGCACCGAAAGAAACGGAATGGTTTGTTGAGTGCAGCAGAGGAACTTTGCGCACGTATTCACATTAAATTTTTCCTACAGTTACCATTGAATATGAAAAGTGATTAATTATGGGTCGGCTGTGTGCTGTCAACTGCTGTCATCCACTGTTGTCCACCCCTTCAAGATTCTTATAACGTGCACCACCACACTATACCACAGTTACCAACTTCATTTTGATTTTGCTGCACTGGTGCTCCATATAACCTACTAACTATTTTGCGTTGTCATGCTGCAAATCTGGAGTACGCAAAGTACTCACTTTGCGCACTAGTGCGGAAAAGTGATTCTTTGTGGCCTGCAATCAGTGCAGAAATGGTCACTTTTCAGGGTATCTGTAGGAAAAACCAATTTTCTGACTCCAGCTGTTTAAAGTCTAGGACTTAGCTAAATCCCGAGCTCGGAAATCGGCCCTAAAAGTACATTAAGATACTGAACTTTGTTCGCGAATAGGAGTCAAATACAAAGTGCTATAAGTAAGACTACTTGGTATGTATTCAAATTATCAGGAAGATGTAGTAGAGGAAGGAATTATTAAGAAGAATGAGTGAGAATTCAAGTATGATAGAGATGTACAAGACTGTGTGTGCCAAAATTTTTTATTTTTTTTTGAAATTATAACATTATAACTTTTCCAAGATAAAATTTTATTAGAGTGATGGATTAACGTTGTGATTTTCTCACGGTATCGGAGTAGTTTCATGATGTCATTCCGCACATTAAGTAATTAAATTCTGATATTTTCCTCTATTGTTTTCAAACGTTTTCCTAGAGTACTTAGAATTGTTGTAAACGCGAAATCATCATAAAAAATCAGTTGAACGTCCATTCTTTTGCTGAGTCTTCAACTATGATCGAGGGAATTTTCCTGTATTCTGTCTTTGTTAGTTGTATTCCTTTCTCATTCTATTGAGGGAATTTTCCTGTATTCTGTCTTTGTTAGTTGTATTCCTTTCTCATTCTATTGAGGGAAATTATTGTCGTCCCCACTACGTCCTTTGTAATTTGGTATTTTTCAATGCATAATATTGCCAGCCCTTATACCTATTTTTGAGCCTGGTTCGGTCGACTTGGAGACCTGAACGAGAGACCGATTTTAGATTCTGTAGAGTACAGACATGTTTTCTGAGCTTAATTATTTATTGGCCTGATTGAATAATGTCTTTTCCAGACAGTTTTTTATTCTCTCCTGGAGACTAAAATTATATTATTGGGAATCATTTATCCCATCAGTTTTGAAATCGCTAATCCTTTTATTAAATTATTAATGGCATAGTTATTTCCATTCAGAGCGGTTGACTGCTGCACTTTATTATTATTGTAGGCTGTGGATTAGTGACTGTCGAAAACCCATTTAAGGGTGAGTAATGAATATTTTATAGTATTGTTGTATTGTCTTTATTTTAATAATTTTGATAATACAGGTAACAACCCCTGATTTAACAATTCTTCGTTTTCAAATATTTTATAACTAAATTTTGTAGTCTTACATCTGAGATGTATGACAATATACTAATGTAAAAGGAAGTGATACTAAATGGAGTATATTCCTATTTTTTATTCATACAGTCATTTATATCTCATTTGGAATTCCATACTATATAATTTATATTTGGAATTTTGTAATTGTGAGTAAAGTTTGGAATACTCACTGGTTTTACATTAACTGTTCATCATTCTTTTAACTAGTAATTTCTTTTCATAATCCCATTCATTATAGATTTCAAATTCTACAATATTAAAACCTATAATATTCCTCTAATTTTATATTTAATGTAAATTGTATGTATTGTATTCATTAGATGATTTCTTGAGAAATCATTCGTCGAATGCAATATTTAGTATGTTATTTATTCTAGCATTACTAAGTAGGTGTGACTTGTGTTGCAGGTTTTTTGTGTGTGTGTGTGTGTATTCTTGAATACTCTTCGAGGATCGTGCTGTAAATATGCCTTGCTGTCAAACGAGGGCTTACGAATTCGCCGACCGAGATGGCCGGTGATATCGGACATCTGACCTTGCCGTGCGGGGCTGAAAGACGATCTTCGATCTGACGCCACTAGCCCGATGCCTGGAGGCCATCACCCTTCATCCTCATCCATCACCCTTTGGACACCGGACTCGAGGACGACAGATCTTAGATAAGTACTTGATACCCCCCACTACAATATCAGATGTGCCCCCGTAAATTTGGTCTCTTAAAGACGTATTATATTTGGTCTCTTAAAGACGTATTATATACTTGGTCTCTTAAAGGCAGATTGATTATTCGATTATCCATGTAAAGATGTATTTTGTAATATTCTCTATTTTATTCTCATTGTTATAAGAGCAGTCAGTCAACCGCATATCTATGTTTTTAATTCCAAGACCCTCAAACCACTTGAATTAGGATCACATTATTGATCAGATAAAAATCCGCAGATCTCAGGGTCCAGCACAATTTCAACAACTAAGCCTTCTTCGACAAAATCATTTGTCACCAGGAGATCGGATTATGTGCAACTGTTAACCTGTCAGAATTGCTTGAATGCAAAGTATTGATGTTATTTGGAATGAATGTTGGCACTTGATAGTTTTAATTCTACTGCTCTCTTGAAAACCAAGTATCAGAAAATGAACATAAAAAGAATATGAGTCCCAAAATTACTGTTTCATGAGTAAACCAGCATCAGAGAATGAAAAATGATAAATTTGAGTCTCAAAAATTACTGTTTCATAAAAACATCTCTCCATCCACCAAACAAATCCAATAATTTCTCAACCAAACAAATAACCATGAAACAACGTCAGACCCAATATTATGTTGCCACCTAGCTAAACCTACTGAGAGGATTTGGCAGTTTCTAATGGACTCACCGTTGGTGTTTACAACTTTCTCACTCAGAAAAGTTTTCGTTTCGTTTGTCAGAACTTTTCTGCTTTCAGCTGACTTGGAATCCCAAAATGAGAAGGAAGCCGAGATTAGTTCGGTGTGTGTTGAAGGCTTACCGATTGCTACTTCACTTGTTTACAACCTCATTCTTCTTCTCACTCATTTTCTTCTACTCCTCCTCCTTATTTTCTTCTTCTTCTGTAAATTCTACTCCTTTTCCTACTCTAAATCAACCTATTTCTATGTTTATTCTCCTTCTTCCCTCCAGTTACAAACTCATATATCTACCTCCTGCCTAGGATTCTTCTGAATTTTTCTGTTCTTTTCCTTCTCAATAACAACCTATATCTCTATTCTCTTCTCTACTCAGGTTAAAACTTCATTCTTCTACACTTCCCCCTCCTTCATCCTCACAAATATTCTTTTCAAGTATTCTTCTTAAATTTTCTACTTTTTTCCAGCTGAGCTTTAGTGTTTACAAGTTTGTGATTCTTGAATGGTTCCAAATTTTCTTAAATAACTCAATATTATTTGTTACAAGTGGTAATTGAGTGGAATATTTCTAATCATTTTATTAACTCAAGCCTTCTAAATTCAAAATTTATAGTTTTCATGTTTATTTTGGACTAGAATTTTGTGAAAACTGTTTCACCTACAAATTTGGAAAAAAAATAGCACAAGGACTACCTTATTATTTTATCTACCAATGTTATTACATTAGTCTCATTTGTATTGCAAATAAATAAATAATAATAAATAATATTCTTTTATACTCTTATATAATTATTAAATATTCTTATTCTTCTCCTACACTGAAATTGCCCATTTCTATGATTATTTTCCTGTTTTCTCCGGTTACAAACTCATTCTTCTTCCTAGTCTTTTTCTTCTGGGAATCCCTCCTTCTACTTCTCTTCTGTAATTTCTGATTCTTTTTCTACTCTGAATCATCATATTTACCTCTTTATTCTCCTCTTTCCTCCTATTACAGACTCATTTTTATTTTTCAACTACTGTCTTCCTTCTACTCCTCCTCTACCTTTTCCTTTTCTGTAATTTTTTCCCTACTCTGAATCAATCCATTTATTTTCTCTCTATCCTCATTCGTCCTCCGGTTATAATCTCATTCTTCTTTCTACTTTCTTTCTTTTGTAGCTCATCCTCCTCCATCCTCCTGCTTTTCTGAATTTTTTCTCCTTCTTCCTTTTCAAAATCAACCTCTTTCAATCTTTCTTTTCCTTTCTTCTCCCCTTACAATCTCATTCCACTTCCTACTTTCTTTCTTTTATTCCTCCTTTTTCTCCTCTTTTTTTTCTTCTCACTACAATAACCAACCTATTTCTCTCATTATTCCCATCTCTACTCCACCACTACTACACTTGTAAGATATTTATCTCGGGCCACTCCCGTGTTTCAGATGGACACGTTAAGCCGTCGGTCCCGGCTGCCTAAAAAGCAGTCGTTGGGTCATGTCAGAGGCCCTGAAATTGATCAGCTGCGACCTGAAAACTCTGACACCAGACCTGAGCCAGCCAGGTCACTCAATATTATTAATATTATTACTACTACACTCTCCTTTCCTTCCTTTCCTACTCTAAATAAACCTTTTTCTATTTATTCTTCTTCTCCTTCTCTCCCTACTCTGAACCAACCATCTCTTTCTCCTTTTCTCCTGCTTCTCATTTCCCCAATTATATGAAATCTCTTACCGTATAATCTGTTTGCAATATTTAACACAATTTTCTTTATCCTAATTTCTCGTCCACTTCTCTTATTCCTCCATTCTCATTGATTCCTAGTCTCCTCCTCCTCCTTCCCTTCTCCCCCAGCACCAACTCCTCCCCCTCCTCCTCCTCAGCTTCATCAGCCTTTGCCTAATGGCAGACAGGAAACAACAAGTTACTTTGAGTCGATTTCATTGCCTGCAGTCATGTCGACTTCCTTTTACAACTTGGGTTGCTATGTTCCAAACGGGCCTGAAAACATTGCTCCATTGCTGCAACTCCCAGCTCACAACTCTCAACTTGGAATTCAAGAGGAGGAGGAGGAGGAGGAGGAGGAGGAGGAGGAGGAGGAGGAGGAGGAGGAGGAGGAGGAAGAGGAGGAGGAGGAGGAGGAGGAGGATAAGGATGAGAAGGAGGATGAGATGAGGAGGAGGTGTAGGATGAGGAGGATGAGGAGATGAGGAGGAGGTGTAGGATGAGGAGGAAGAGGAGGAGGAGATAAGAAGAGAACGGAGGAGGAGAAGGAGGAAGAGGAGGAGGAGGAGTAGGATGAGGAGGAGGAGGAGATGAGGTGTAGGATGAGAAGGAAGAGGAGGAGGAGATAAGAAGAGAACGGAGGAGGAGGAGGAGGAGGAGGAGGAGGATAAGGAAGAAAGGAGGAGGAGGAAGAGATAAGCAGAAAACGGAGGATGTGGAAGCAGATATGATAAGTAGGAATATGAGGCGAAGGAAAAGTAGAAAGAAACATGGAGTAGCATAAACTTCTGATGAGCTTCAATTCATTTATCTGGAAATTTAAAAATCAAAGTACTCTTTTATTGAAACTTCATTTTATTACTCACGACATGTTTTGATATATTAATGCCATTTTCAAGTGAGTGTGAAAATGAAGTTTAGTAAAAAGGGTACTTTTAATTTCCATTTTTTGGGTAAACGAGAGTGCCCTCACAAAGAAGTCAATTTTGACTTTACTCCAGTCGAAGTCAATTTTGATTTTACATCTCCACTCGTTTTGAATCTATCAAATCAAATCAATTTATTTTCCATTTTTACAATATATACAGAGCATGGAATTACTTAGTCACTGAAACAATTACCATATAACTAAGAAAATCACAATCATACCCTGAAGAACATTACCAAAAATCAATTTTAATCTAAATCTGAGGAGATAAAATGAGAAATACGGAAGAGATAATGAGAAAAAGCTGATAATATAACTACTTTCATGAGGGAGGGACATGAGGGACATAATAGGCTAACCTACTTTTTTGACTGTATCATCACCCTACATTTGGAAGAGGACACAAGGATTGCTTCAGTATTTTATCTACCAATATTATTGCATCAGAGTCCTTTGTAACATGGAAAATATTTGCTCATGAGAACAAGCCATACAAACACAATACAGAGTTACAGTTAAATCAATCTACATGGACAATATGAAAAAATCTGGTGAGGCGCACTCACACAACTTTCCTTGCTCATATTTGAAACTACGATCAGACTTCTGTATATGTGTATATATAATTGTTTTCAGAGTACTTTTTCCTTTGTGTAAACTTTGAAATTCGATGATTTTTCTAGTCGTAATTTTTTCAAAGTCGTCGAAACAGCTGTTCTACAGATGAAATAACTCGACTATGTGTTGTTTTTATGAACTGCGCTACCTACCTACCTCATGCACGAGAAGGAGGTTACTAGTTTATTCTCAAGGATGGGTAGACCCCCCATAGTTTTCCAGAAAGAGACTCATGCCAGTTGATAGAGCTGATAAATAACTATACAGGTATGAATTTGAAAAAAATCGGTCAAGTTATTTTTGAGAAAATCGTGAAAAACATGGTTTTTTAGTAATTATCCGCCATTTTTCTGAAGAATATTACGGAGCTCCTGCAATTTTCCCAGAAATGGGACTCGTGTCAGTTGATAGGGCTTATAAATAGCTATCCATGGTATAAATTTGAAGAGAATCGTTAAAGCCGTTTTCGAGAAAACCAAGAATAACATGGCTTTTTAGTTATTATCCGCCATTTTTCTCAAGAATATTACGGAGCTCCTGGAATTTTCCCAGAAATGAGACTCATTCCAGTTGATAGGCTTAGCTATCCATGGTATAAATTTGAAGAAAATCGTTGGAGCCGTTTTTGAGAAAACCGTGAAAAACATGGTTTTTTAGTAATTATCCGCCATTTTTACCGCCATTTTGAATTCAATTTTATTGAATTTCTTATTGTCGGATCCTCATGGTATAAGGACCTCAAGTTTAAATTTCAAGTCAATCGGTTATTAGGAATGGAGTTATCGTGTTCACAGACATACACACATACACCACCACAACCCACACACACCACACACACACACCACAACACACACAACACACACACACCACACCACACACACACCACACACACACACACACCACACACACATACACACCACACACACACACCACACACAGACCAATACCCAAAAATCATGTTTTTGGACTCAGAGGACCTTGAAACGTATAGAAAACTTGAAATTAGGGTACTTAATTTTTTTTGGAAAGCAATACTTTCCTTACCTATGGTATAGGCAAGGAAAGTAAAAATTTGGTGAGGCGCACTCACACAACTTTCCTTGCCGTTATGAAAATTGATCACCTGACGCTAGTGTACACGCGCATCCCAAGTCTAATATTCCAAGATCTGAGCCAGCTGGTGACAGGACAATAACGCTGGAGACACACGAGGTCTGCTATCTCTTCATAGTGAATGATTAATAGAATCAACAGTTGCCAACAGTTTGCAATTGAATAATCACTTTTATCGAATTTCGAGCTTATTCTCAATTTAGGTGGAATGTTACTGTATAATCTGTTTGCAATATTTAACACAATTTTCTTTATCCTAATTTCTCGTCCACTTCTCTTATTCCTCCATTCTCATTGATTCCTAGTCTCCTCCTCCTCCTTCCCTTCTCCCCCAGCACCAACTCCTCCCCCTCCTCCTCCTCAGCTTCATCAGCCTTTGCCTAATGGCAGACAGGAAAACAACAAGTTACTTTGAGTCGATTTCATTGCCTGCAGTCATGTCGACTTCCTTTTACAACTTGGGTTGCTATGTTCCAAACGGGCCTGAAAACATTGCTCCATTGCTGCAACTCCCAGCTCACAACTCTCAACTTGGAATTCAAGAGGAGGAGGAGGAGGAGGAGGAGGAGGAGGAGGAAGAGGAGGAGGAGGAGAGGAGGAGGAAGAGGAGGAGGAGGAGAGGAGGAGGAGGAGGAGAGGAGGAGGAAGAGGAGGAGGAGGAGATGAGGTGTAGGATGAGGAGGATGAGGAGATGAGGAGGAGGTGTAGGATGAGGAGGAGGAGGAGTAGGATGAGGAGGAAGAGGAGGAGGAGATAAGAAGAGAACGGAGGAGGAGAAGGAGGAAGAGGAGGAGGAGGAGTAGGATGAGGAGGAGGAGGAGATGAGGTGTAGGATGAGAAGGAGGATGAGATGAGGAGGAGGTGTAGGATGAGGAGGATGAGGAGATGAGGAGGAGGTGTAGGATGAGGAGGAAGAGGAGGAGGAGATAAGAAGAGAACGGAGGAGGAGAAGGAGGAAGAGGAGGAGGAGGAGTAGGATGAGGAGGAGGAGGAGATGAGGTGTAGGATGAGAAGGAAGAGGAGGAGGAGATAAGAAAGAACGGAGGAGGAGGAGGAGGAGGAGGAGGAGGATAAGGAAGAAAGGAGGAGGAGGAAGAGATAAGCAGAAAACGGAGGATGTGGAAGCAGATATGATAAGTAGGAATATGAGGCGAAGGAAAAGTAGAAAGAAACATGGAGTAGCATAAACTTCTGATGAGCTTCAATTCATTTATCTGGAAATTTAAAAATCAAAGTACTCTTTTATTGAAACTTCATTTTATTACTCACGACATGTATTGATATATTAATGCCATTTTCAAGTGAGTGTGAAAATGAAGTTTAGTAAAAAGGGTACTTTTAATTTCCATTTTTTGGGTAAACGAGAGTGCCGTCACAAAGAAGTCAATTTTGACTTTACTCCAGTCGAAGTCAATTTTGATTTTACATCTCCACTCGTTTTGAATCTATTAAATCAAATCAAATCAATTTATTTTCCATTTTTACAATATATACAGAGCATGTAATTACATAGCCAGACTGAAACAATTACCAAGTAAAACTAAGAAAATCACAATCATACCCTGAAGAACATTACCAAAAATCAATTTTAATCTAAATCTGAGGAGATAAAATGAGAAATAGGCTACGGAAGAGATAATGAGAAAAAGCTGATAATATAACTACTTTCATGAGGGAGGGACATGAGGGACATAATAGGCTTACCTATTTTTTTGACTGTATCATCACCCTACATTTGGAAGAGGACACAAGGATTGCTTCAGTATTTTATCTACCAATATTATTGCATCTTAGTCCTTTGTGACATGGATAATATTTGCTTATAGAAACAAGCAATACAAAATATTTATTTATTATATTACAAAGGCGACTTTCTAGAAGTATTTTAAGCCTAGGTGATGATGATGGGATGAATGATAATACAATGAAGGTAGAGTTATGAATCAATGAAAATTATAGGTTATGCTATCCACTTGAATTGATTTGAGTCCACTTTTCAGTCCAAAAATAAATAAACTAGAAATTTTGAATTTGATTTGAAACATTTCGAACTAATACAATGCAGAGTTACAGCTAAACCAATCTACATGGACAATATAAAAAATAATTCTACAATTCAACATGGAATGATAAAAAGCTTTCTACGAGGGAAAATTACGTACAAACTATCAAACTGGGTGTAAGATGGTGGAACCGATTGAAACATAAATTGAAAGATAGATAATGAAGAGAGCAGATGATGAATGAAGGAAATATGTGATTAAAATTAATAAAACGACAAAAATATGACGAAGCCGATTGAGACAGGATGGAACATAAATTGAAAGATAAAAGAATAGCAGAAGAGCAGATGATGAGCAGAGAAAAAATGTGATTAAACCCGTTCAAATTTGAAAAAAACGACAAAATTGATATTACCACACAAAACAGATGATAAAACCGATGGAGAAAGAACCATAGATTAAAAGAGAACCCTTCAATCACAGTTTGGCAGGGCAAAAAAACTGCCCCAAAATCAAAACAAATTTGCCTAAATAGAGGGAAAGATCCCTGGATTAGCAACGAGGGGTGAAGTTCCCAAAAAAGCCCCAATTGATATTGCTGGTGAGTTACAGGGTGGCATAAACCTAGGGGGGTGGGGGTTCAAAAGCTACATGAGTGCACAAAATCCCCCCTCAAAAAGGGGGGTGTAGATATAGAGGTTCAGGGGGAGCAGGTTCACCCCCATAACCCCCAGTTTCACTGAAACGCAAAGAATTTAATCGATCCGTAAATTTGTCCCCCTATGGTGAGACTCAGCGATTGTCAGTTCTGGTTCAATGGGTAGCAATGCATGTTACCAATGATGGAAACTGACAGTTTGTAGTGAATGTAGCTACCGTGGAGTATGCGAACCCCGTATTCAACGTGTGTAATAAAATGCAATTGGCATTCGCTGTGTTATTCTACCTGAACACAGATTTCTATTCGCCGATTTCGAGAAATTTATTCGGCTTACAGTTTGAATGGTGCGTTTAAATTCATGGATGATTGAAGGATTGATTTTCGAATGAAATTGATTAACGGAAAAATGTTCACAACACAACTGTAAGGGAAAATGTTCTTTCGATTGAAATTTTACTTTTTTATATTCTTTCATCACTTTTGTAAGTGATACAGTCAGATCGACCAATTAGAGATACTACTTATACCCGAACAATACTCAACTCCAATTCTTCCACACAAGAAGTTTTCAAAAAAAAAATTCGAATGACTCTAATCAGTCCCTGACGGAAGTTCAACCTCGCCTGGGTATATAATTTCAGCCGTCAATGGGCTTCTCGTCTGTTATACAGGGTGTTTCAGAAGTAGTGTCGAGAATTTTAGGGTATTGTACCTGGATGCTAGGAGACTACAAATGTCATATTTGAAGTGTCCAAAACTCAGCGGTTATCCTTATAGCTGCCATTTTGTTTTTTTCACTTAAAAATTTTTATCTCAAGAACAAAATGTTGTATTGATCTGAAATTTGGCATGAATATTCATGCTATAAAGACTCAACTATAAAAAATAAAAAAAAATTTTTTCGTTGAAATTTTTCAAAATGGCGGCCATTTTAATTTTGATGGCGAATATCTCGAAAACCGTCCATTTTACAGAAAATTACAAGATATAAAAAAGTTAGCAAATTTTTTCACAATTCAATGATTCCTAATTTATTAAGATTGGTCGAAGAATAACAGAGAAATTAATTTTTTTCGTACTGCATGCATGACCACTTTCACCATTTAAAGATCAATATTAATTTTTTAATTCCAGATGTATTTAAGATGAAGCTTTGAAACTCGGTATGGCTCCATATGGGCAAACAGATGATTTTACAATGGTTTTCAGATGATAATGTTTGTCTTGTAAAAGTATTGTTGTTTCATTAAAAGTAAAGAACCAGATGTAGTGCTCCTATTTCTTAGTCTCACGTTTCCTAGGTCTTATTTCTATCTTAAATTTCAGTTTCAATATTTTCTTAAGTTGCTTCTACACAAATATTTAATTATTGTAATGGAATTTAGTTCGCTGGAGTACACCGATATTCACTTCATGTATGGAGCAGCTCTTGGCAATGCGACCAAGCAAGAAGAATGTATGCAGCTGCATTTCCAAACCGCCGTCTCCCTTCTGAAAAGGTGTTCACAAGAACTCACAATCGGCTGAGAGAAGTTGGTTCATTTGAACGGAACAGGGTATTGCTGGTAGGCCTCGAGCAGTTCGAAATGTTGCTTTTGAAGAGGAAGTATTGCAGAAATTCGATTTCAATCCTAGAACGAGTACGAGAGCAGTTGCAAAGCAAATCAATTCAAGTGCTTCTTCTGTGTGGCGTGTACTAACAAGGAAAGACTTCACCCCTTCCGCTTTCAAAAAGTTCACTCATTGGTTGAACGCGACTATGAGCCAAGAGTAAACTGTGCCCGTTGGTTTCTTCAGCAAGACATTATCCAACCAAATTTTCTAAAAAATGTGTTATTTACCGATGAGTCCAGCTTTACAAGAGAAGGAATCTTCAACTCTCGCAACAGTCACGTCTGGGCCTTAGACAATCCTCATGAGGTCAAAGTGCGTGGTTATCAGCATAGATTTTCGCTGAATGTTTGGACGGGTATCTTAGGTAATCGCGTGATTGGACCATACATTCTTCCTAATCGTCTGAATTCTCCCACGTACATTACTTTTTTAAGAGACATACTACCAAACTTTTGGAAGATGTGCCTCTTGCAAACAGATATAATATGGTTTCAACATGATGTGCCCCTGCTCATTTCGGAAATGTTGTTACGGACTTTCTGAACATGACCTATCGTCAGCGGGGATTGGGCGGGGTGGACCAGTACCGTGGCCCGCACGTTCACCTGACCTCAACCCTTTAGATTTTTTTTTCTGGGGCCATATGAAAGACCTTGTTTACAGCACGCCAGTAGAAAACGAAGAAGACCTTGTGGCAAGAGTGGTTGCTGCAGCAGGTGCCATTCAAGATGATGAAAATGCTTTTATAGCAGTTCGACGGTCCATGATTGAAAGGTGCAATCTGTGTAATCAAGTTGAAGGACGGCATTTTGAGCAATTGCTGCATTAGTATCAGTGAACCGATTTCAGTGAAATTAATATTTTTCAATGTAAAATAAAATTTGGAGGAAAGTTATTCTTGTATATTTCTGTAATAAGAACGGTTTTCATGAAATTATAAAAAAAATTAATATTGATCTTTAAATGGTGAAAAGTGGTCATGCATGCAGTACGAAAAAAATTAATTTCTCTGTTATTCTTCGACCAATCTTAATAAATTAGGTATCATTGGAATCGTGAAAAAATTTGCTAACTTTTTTATATCTTGTAAATTTTCTGTAAAATGGACGGTTTTCGAGATATTCGCCATCAAAAATTTAAAATGGCCGCCATTTTGAAAAATTTCAACGAAAAAAATTTTTTTTATTTTTTATAGTTGAGTCTTTATAGCATAAATATTCATGCCAAATTTCAGTTCAATACAACATTTCGTTCTCGAGATAAAAATTTTTAAGTGAAAAAAACAAAATGGCAGCTATAAGGATAACCGCTGAGTTTTGGACACTTCAAATATGACATTTGTAGTCTCCTAGCATCCAGGTACAATACCCTAAAATTCTCGACACTACTTCTGAAACACCCTGTATATCGCAAATTATATATCACAGGCTTTAGCCTGTGATACTTTTTCAGGAGTTGTATAATTCTGAGTGATTGAATAACCTATGAATCATTGAATGTTTGTTTTATGTTTTTACAAAAGTTTTATTATCAATCCTTCAAAATTTAAAATAGTTTGTTTTATTCCAATTTATATTTTTAGATTGTGATCTGGCGTAGAAATTGAAATGGACATAACCTATGTATAATATTTGGACAATTTGAAACTAAATTAGGAAATTGAAGAAGTTTTGGGCAATAACCTGTTTCTTCTTTTCCGATCATTGTATTGTTTGTGCTAACCTAATGAACAAACAATAAATAATAAACCTACATGAGGTCAATTGATAAACTATTGACCATTGATGAGCTATTCATGAATAGACTATAAGCTTTCCAATGATAGGTATCATATTATTGTAGCTGCAACTTCTAATTAAACCAATATCTATTGGTGAATAAACATTTCTGTTGAATAAGCATCTATCAAATTGCAATCTCATCCGATAACCGTATTTTCTGATCATAATTGTTGTAACCTAACGAATCAATACTCCGTTCAACAGATGAGCCATTGATAGACGATAACCATATTATCCCACTACTGCAGTGGACAGTAAATAATTCGACATCATTAACCGCCTTTCATTCACAAATCATCTTCGTCAGACAGTATTGACGTTTTTATGTAATTCAAAGGCGAGCCCTTAAGGGATGAGGAGAGGATGAGAGGGTGAAGTGGGGTACAAATTATAGCCACGTACAATAGTAGGGTCGACCCAGTTATTATTCATGTAAATTGAGGAGGGATGGTGACAGAGAGAAGGAAGGAGACGGAGGAGGAGAAGGAGGGTAATTGGTGACAGAGTAAGTGGAAGGAGAAGGAGAGATGAGGGAGAGGTGTAGAGGTGGGTGACATAGGGGAGGACTGAAAGAGGAGGAGGAGGAGGAAGGGTTATGATGACACTTTTTAATTTTTATCACTTCAGTAATGGTGTAATGAATATTAAATTGGGAATTTATTAATGTATTCCAATCTGGGAGATATAGAAACAGGAGTAGAAATAATAGAATGGGAGGAGTAAGATAAGGAATTACTACTACTACTACTCATTGACTCTACGGTCCTTGAAGAGCCTTGGCCTCCTCCACAAGTCTTTTCCATGAATCTATATACTGTGCTCACTGTCTCCACTTTATCACTATTCACTTTAACACTTCAATAAATTATTAACTAAGTTAGTTTTAATATTGTTAGGAGTAAGTTTGTTTTTTTGGTTCGTGTTTAAAAATTTCTCTAATAAGTGAATATTCTCTATTTTAAAAATAACTGAGTGTTTATTATTATTAATTTGGAACATCTAAATTCAAATAATGGTTTGTATGAATATTTTTGGACTGAAAATTCTGTAGAAATCTTTAAGACATAACCTCATTTTGGACTTTTAATGTTACCTAAATTTGGGAGAGAAATAGTACGAGGTATTCTTAGTTTTTCTCTCCCGATCTGTGCTCCATTGTAAATGAATGAATAAAGAATAATAATAATAATAAAGATAAGGAATAGTGGTAGAAAAATAGAGAGGAAGTGGAAAAAGTGGAAAAGAGGAAAAAATAAGAGTAATAAGAGTGAATGAAGAGTAAATGAAAACATTGAAAAGAGGAGAAAATATTGAGGAGGAAAGGAGGAGGAGAGAAAGAAGATGTTGCAGAGAAGAATGGAAGAATAAGAGATTGGAAAAAATAAGAAGAAGAATAGAAGATGGGAGGAGAGGATAGTAAACGGAGGAAAATAAATGAAGGAAGAGAAGAATGAAAATAAGTTAGTTGAGAAAGGGGCAAGGAGAGAACTTTGGAAACTTTCAAGAAAAAAAATTGAATGGAAAAAGGTGAATAAGGTGGAAGTGGAGGTAAAAGAGTATAAAGAAAAAAACAAGAAAGAGAATCGGAGATAAAGATTGGAAGAATAAATGGATGGGACAAGGAAATATGAGTGGAAGCGATGATGAAATAAGGAGGAGAATGGAGATAGAAGTAAAAGAAGTGCTGAAAAAGGAAAGATGGGAAATACTATATGAAAATGGACGAGATTAAGTGGAGAGGGAAAAATAAACATGATGGAGGTAGGGAACGATTTGTCCAAAAAATATTGATTGATTGAGTACTTTATTTATGTAGATTACAATATATACTGGCTTATACACTTATATACAATAGCTTACAATACAACAAAATTAAAGATGAATTTACATAATACAGACTAAGAAAATGATTATTGAACTGTATATGATATGAAAAAATCAATTCGAAATAACAATAGATAATATTGTTATGCATCTACATAAATTGGCGGAGCTTTAAACATATCAATGTCAATTCTTCGGGAAGAATATTAAAAATATCCTTCCCACTAACTCTCTACCAAAAAGACGGAGAATAGGTTGGAGAAAAAGACGTGAAAAATCCAAAGAAGGAGGAGATGATGTAAAAGTGGGATGGAATAAGTGGAATAAGAAAGTATTGTGAGAATGAATGGGAACCAAATAGGACAAGGGAAGGAGACATGATAAGAAAAGACGAGTTAGACAATGTAAATTAGAATCACTACACTTATATGGGCTACTTTATTCAAATTAATAAAAACAATATAACAACTTGTAATATCCTTTATTAAAAGCTTTAAAATATTTTAACGACTAATTTCGACCATAGGTCATTTTTAAGTTAAAATGTCACAATTGAGTTTCACATTTTAACTTGAAAATGACCTATGGTCGAAACTAGTCGTCAAAATATTTTATAGTTTCAAATAAAGGTTTTACTACAAGTTGTTATATTGTTTTTATTAATGAAAATTAGCTACGAGGTCGTCCAAAAAGTGGAATGTGGAGAATAATCCATTTTAAAAAAGAAATCTCAACTCACTGCATTTTACAATCAAGTCTACAAGCATATAAGAATCGTAATACAAATGCACAAAAAGAGAGTAGATTCAGGATGGAGAGAAGCAGTAGAAAGAGAAGAATACAAAGGAGGTATACAAGGAGGAGAAGCAGGAGTAGGGGAAGAAAAAAAAGAGAAAAGGAAATTTATAGGTCGCCTAGAATCAGAGGATGTCGCCATACTATTGATTTGGAGTTGAACCCCATCAAAAACATCGTTGCGAGGGTAGCAGGGGCGATGAGGGGCGAAGGGGGTTTAAACTCTTAACTGGACTCCTGTATGAGTTACTCACTCCCCCCCTTCAACAACACCCCCTAAGGGACGCCCTGAAAATTACAAACCACACAACCAGTAAATATATGGCGTTAAACGATACTAATAGCCTGCCACGGCCTTTTCAGCAGTGAAAATATTTTTTTTCTTCATAGAAGCTTGTTGGCTTGATTCTATAAACTGTATTATAGAGTTGAGAGTTTCTTTTTGAAATGCGATATAATCCCTCTGATTTAGGTTTTTATCTTCTGAAGCATGTAGGTTTGATTCTATTATATAGTAAGTAAGAAGTTTCCTTTTAAAATGCGATATAATCTCTCTGATTTCATTTTTTATCCTCTAAAGCTTGTAGGTTAGATTCTATTATACAGTAAGTTGGGAAATTCTTTTTGGAATGGGATATAATGGGCCATATGAATAAAGTTGAGCATTTGCTTATACTTCTAAAATATGGAGCATTTGCTTCATTTTCTATGAATAAACATGAGCAAAACCTTTTGCTCATGCTCAACAAAAAAATAGTTTGAGCATTTGCTCAAAAGTAAAAGCTTTTGCTCAAAATTGTATGAATAAACTAGAGCATTTGCTCAACTTTTGAAGCAAATGCTTCAAAAGAGGTGAGTCTAGTCTAGAGCAGCTCATCACCTTTTACTCATAGTAAAATGTCTCAACTAATTCGTATGAGGAAGAGGAAACTATACCAGATACGTTCACAACCAATAGTTAAGAGCTATAAAACTCTTTTCAGATTCAACCATGATATATATCACCATCATCCCTACAAAAGATATAAAGATATACCTGATATAAAGATAGCCATCACAAAATAGGAAATAGGCATTCAAGATGATGAGAGTGTAGACGATTATATGAAGGCTATTGATATTATAAGAATATGCTGAAGATTATTATAGAGATTACATTTTTTCACGCTATTATTTCAAAATTCTAAACTCAACTAACCTAAAACTCTATTCATAAATAGATAACAGAGCAGACGAAGCAAACGCAAGCTGTGCCCCCTACTTGCATATTTAGCGCTTAGCGCTTCCGTGAGCTATACATACAAAGTAAGGCTACAAAAGCGAATCAGCTGATGAAAAATTTTTAGAATACATGAGCATTTGGTCCAGAGTTCAGGAGCATAATGTAAGAGTATAAGATGAAGCTTATTCCTATAAAAATGAGCAAATGCTTTTGCTTCTACCTTTTGCTCATGAGCAAAACCTTATGCTCCATGCTCTTGCTCATGAGCATTTGCTCTGGTTCTATTAATATGGGCCACTATCTCTGATTTGAGTTTTTTTCTTGATAGAAGCTTGTAGGCTTGATTCTATTATACAGTGGATTGGGAGTTTCTTTTTTAAATGGGATATAATTTCTCTGATTTGGGTTCGAATGGATTCCAAAGTGGAAGCTATTAGCTAACAAATCGAAAACGACTCGTATTATTGAAAGATACTAGGAGAATTTCAACTGTTACTGTTGTTACCCATAATGTGTTTCTTGCCTTAATATCTAGAATGCTGAATTCCTTCAAACGGTTTAGAATTTTATTTGAAGATAAAAACCACTTCCCTCTTCAATAACTTTCCTTAACATTCAAACCTCAATTTTTCGCATAGAGATATTAACCACAACGATATGGCAAAATTCAGTTTGGTTTTTCCAACGTGAAAGAGTACTGTACGGATCTGTACTAACAGTGTTTTTACTTTCCTTGCCCTATTACCATAGGTAAGGAAAGTATTGCTTTCCGAAAAAAATTAAGGTACCTCAATTTCTAAATTTCTATACGTTTCAAGGTCCCCTGAGTCCAAAAAAAGTTGTTTTTGGGTATTGGTCTGTATTTGTGTGTGTATGAGAGTATGTGCGTCTGTGTACACGATATCTCATCTCCCAATTAACGGAATGATTAGAAATTTGTAACTTAGGGTCCTTACAATAAAAGGATCCGACACGAACAATTTCGATCAAATGCAATTCAAGATGGCGACTAAAATGAAGAAAATGTTGTCAAAAACAGGGTTTTTCGCGATTTTCTCGAAAACGTCTCCAACGATTTTGATCAAATTTATACCTAAAATAGTCATTGATAAGCTCTATCAACTGCCACAAGTCCCATATCTGTAGAAAATTTCAGGAGCTCCGTCCCATCAATGCAAAATTTGATTTTAGATTCCCAGTTATACAATTCAAACTAAAAATTTCAAGTGGAAAAGATTGAGCATAATAATCTCTACAATCAATGTTCAGTGACATTTTCACCTAAAATTGGAAATAAGCTGGAAATTCGAGAAAATGTGTTTATTCAATAATGCAAACGGTTGGCAACTGTTGATTCTATTAAATGATTCACTATGAAGAGATAGCAGACTTCGTGTGCCTCCAGCGTTATTGTCCTGTCACCAGCTGGCAGATCTTCGAATAGTAGACTTGAGATGCGCGAGAACACTAGCGTCAGGTGATTAATTTTCATAACGGCGAGGAAAGTTTTGTGAGTGCGCCACACCAGATCTTTTACTATGTATTGATCTCAGATTGGTCATTTCATTGTATTTCTATGATGAAAACTGTCTTTTTAAATTCTGCGCAAATTCTATATTAGTCAACTTCCTCCTCTACTCTCTATGTTTTCTTCTTCTTTCCTTCATCCTCCTCTTCGTCATGCTCTCTTTCATCCACCTTTACGACGTCTCCTAGCTCTTTCTCCCCGGAAATAGATTCGAAGGGATAAAATTAAAAAGATCGTAAAGTCATCTTATAACAAGAACAATGACCGAGAATCAATTCCACAAGAAAAAATCATTACTGATAAATGGTGAGGAGATTGTAGATGGACAGAAACGGGGAGAAGCGAGAGAGGAAACAGGGAAAAGCGAAGTGGAAAGAGGGGAGAGTGAGAGAGAGAGAGAGAGAGAAATATGAAACCTGACACTGTTAATAATAGACGGCCGGTAGTGATTGAAAAGGGAAGAAGGAGGGCAAAGAAGAAGATCAAGTTGAAGAAGAAGAAGAAGAAGAAGAAGAAGAAGAAGAAGAAGAAGAAGAAGAAGAAAGAAGAAGAAGAAGGAAAGTAGAAGGAGAAGAAGAAGAAGAAGAAGAAGAAGAAGAAGAAGAAGAAGAAAATGAGGAAGGAAAGTAGAAGAAGAAGAAGAAGAAGAAGAAGAAGAAGAAGAAAATGAGGAAGGAAAGTAGAAGAAGAAGAAGAAGAAGAAGAAGAAGAAGAAGAAGAAGAAAATGAGGAAGGAAAGTAGAAGAAGAAGAAGAAGAAGAAGAAGAAGAAGAAGAAGAAGAAGAAGAAGAAGAAGAAGAAGAAGAAGAAGGAGGAGGAGGAGGAAAGTAGAAGGAGGAAAAGAAGAAGAAGAAGAAGAAGAAAAGAAGAAGAAGAAGAAGAAAAAGAGGAAGAAGGAAAACAGGAAGAACGATAAGAAGAAGAAGAAGAAGAAGAAGAAGAAAAAGAGGAAGGAAAGTAGAAGGAGAAAAAGAAGAAGAAAAGAACTGGGAGAGAAAAGAGAAGATTTGTAAAAGTGGGAGGAAAGCTGTAGTAAGATAGTGATGTAGGTTTTAGGTCATGATAAATTGTGAAACGTTAACTGGAACGGGAAGGCCGTGTTACATTATATTCTCGAGCATTGGAGGAGAAGACGAAAAAGTAAAAGAATAATGAGTAGTAGGAGAAGAAAGCCGTGAGAGACATGTACGACGGGGAGGAATCAGGGAGAAGAAAAAATTGAGGAAAAGGAGGAGGAAGTGAAGAAAATAAAGACCGAGAGAAAGAAAACGGTGAAAATGGAGTGGATGAGAAACAAGAAAAAGGTGATGGGAAAGAAGAAGTGCAAGAAGAAGAAGAAAAAGGGAGAGAAAAGGGAGAAGAGGAAGGAGAAGAAGAAGGAAAATAAGAACAAAGAGTGGGAGGAGAATGAGAACAACAATAACGAGAATAGGAACAAGAAGATGGAGAAGGAGAAAAGAAGGAGAAGAGGAAGGAGGAGAAGATGAGAAGAAGAATGAAAATACGAACAAAGAGTGGTAGAAGAATAAGAACAACAATAATAACGAGAATAGAAACAAGAAGATGGAGAAGATGAAGAAGGAGAAGAATAATGATAATAAGATGAAGAAGGAGGAGGAGAAAAAAAGAGATAGCAGAAGGAGATAGAAGAAGAAGAAGAAGAAGAAGAAGAAGAAGAAGAAGAAGAAGAAGAAGAAGAAAATGAGGAAGGAAAGTAGAAGAAGAAGAAGAAGAAGAAGAAGAAGAAGAAGAAGAAAATGAGGAAGGAAAGTAGAAGAAGAAGAAGAAGAAGAAGAAGAAGAAGAAGAGAAGAAGAAGAAGAAGAAGAAGAAGAAGAAGAAGAAGAAGAAGAAGAAGAAGACAAGAAGAAGAAGAAGAAGAAGAGAAGAAGAAGAAGAAGAAGAAGAAGAAGAAGAAGAAGAAGAAGAAGAAGAAGAAGAAGAAGAAGAAGAAGAAGAAGAGAAGAAGAAGAAGAAGAAGAAGAAGAAGAAGAAGAAGAAGAAGAAGAAGAAGAAGAAGAAAGTAGAGAAGAAGATGTTTCCGTGACAGATCGAGGTGAGTGTCTGAAAGGATGAGATAGATGAGGATTAGAAAAGGATGGAAGAAGGAGGATGGAGTGAAGAGAGGGAGGATGATGAATGGAGGAGTTTCAAAGGGGGGTTGAGAGAGAGAAGGGGTGAGAGAGAGGAGAAGTGGGTGGACAGAATGAGTAGTAATCTTGAGTCGGAGAAGCCTTGTAGAAAAATAGTTTTAGAGTGGTGGGTCGAGTAGGAGAAAGTGATGTGTGAAAGGGTGAGAAAGTGAAGATGGAGAGGGAGAAGATGAAGAAAAAGAAGAGGAAAAAACGCTAGAAGAAGAAGATTATGAGAAAGAAGAAAATCTTAGGAAGCTGAAGAAGAAAAAGCAAGAGAAAATTCCTTGAAGGTAGAGCTTCGAAAGTTGAAGAAGAAGAAAAGATTTTTATGTTTTACAAAGGTTTCTTTGGGAAACTTTGGCAAACCAAAGATAGGTTCTTACAATCTTTATTATATAGGCTACTAGCGGGCAACCCGTGCTTCGCTACGAAAACAATGGGCATACTATAGTGAGATTCATGTTATAAAGTCAGCACCTGATTAACATTGATTTGCTATCCTTGTCTGTCATCAGACAAAACAGATTAGTCTATAAATATAAAGAAAAATAAAAATCTCAGTACCCTTTTTGTTTGAAATATTTTATCACAACATGTTTCGGACATTTATGCCATTTTCAAGTGATATGAAGTAAATAAATAAATACTGCTGGAAGATTCTTATTTTGATCATATGTTAGTGTATTCATATGTTTTTATTAACTAGGACTGTAAATTGTGGGTTTAAATTCGCATGATTCTATCAAAAATTGGGTTATTGGTGTCTAATTGAGATTTTATTTCTCTTTATATTTATACTAGCCGTCAGGCTCGCTTCGCTCGCCATATCAGTCTAGCCAGGGGGCTCCGCCCCCTGGACCCCCGACTGGATCGTCCAAGAATGAAATCAGCATTTTTGAGCATTTTTATCATATGTTAGGACAATCCAGTCGGGGGCCAGACTAAACGTCTGGCTAAACGAATATGGCGAGCGAAGCGAGCCTGACGGCTAGTAATATAATATTCCCAGGATTGAAGTAGCAGTGCTCAATCAATTTTTCCGCGATAAATGCATTTAAATCTTCAACTTGGTGCCAACCTAACAAAGTCAACTCAACTCAATGCCAACCTGACAAAATTATTAATTTAGTTGCCAGTTAACAACTGTTTCGAAGAGGTACTCTATCTATATTATAGTTCTATAGTAACATATGATATGGAAATTTCAATTATAATCAAGAGATTGGGAGAAGAAGAATATACATGCTAAAAGACGAACTTTAAACCCTTAAAAACAACCCTTAGAGTTAAAATATTGCCAAAAGATTTCTTAGTGCGCCTCTAAAGGGCCAACTGAACATACCTACCAAATTTGAACGTTTTTGGTCCGGTAGATTTTTACTACTGCTAGTGAGTGAGTGAGAGAGTCAGTCAGTCAGTCAGTGAGTGAGTGCCATTTCGCTATCTATATATATATATATATAGATTACAAGTAGCGCTATACAGAAAAGAGATAAATCAGATAAGTCTATCCTTTTCTATCTCCGCACCGTTGCCAAATTGTTTGTACGCTATGAATAAATACAATAAACTAGCAAAATATTCAATCTTTATAATAAAAATCTATTACTAAATCATGAAAAGATATTTATTACTTGATGAATATAACAAATTTGATACACAATTGATCATTATTAAGAAGAATCAATAATCAATATTAGCTAAGATGTACCAGGATGACTTGAATGTGGACTATAAAAGACGGTGTAGTCTCTGAATAAATGCAATAAACTAGCAAAATATTCAATCTTTATAATAAAAATCGATTACTAAATCATGAAAGGATATATTTCCTTGATGAATATAACATATATTAATTGATACACAATTTATCATTATTAAGAAGAATCAATAATTAATATTAGCTAAGATGTACCAGGATGACTTGAATCACAGCTATATGGACAGTGTAAAACAGAAAAGTGGTAGAAATGCGTTTCTATCATTTACACTGACTCTAACGTTAGTCTGTACTATGGCTGTACACTATGCAATATGAGAATCCAATCTAGAAGACACAGCTACTGTTCTACGTAATTACACTAGGTAGGCCTAACAGTGAGGTGATAATCGTACAATAGGGGTATTCACAATGTTGTTTTAGCCAGCTAAAGTGCTATTATTTGATAACTCTGGATTGTGAACGCCCCATCTAAAACCATCTGCTATTAGCTAACTGCAGTAGCGATCCAAGCGGATAATTTGTCTAACTCATTGTTTATTATATCTCAAAAGTAAGATTATGAACATATGACTGCCGTTTCAACAGAGATTGCTACAGTTAGTGGACTCAAACCTGCGCTATCTGCTATCTCGTCTGTTAATTTTTTTCTAACACTATAGCATGGAGTTGACACAGACTTGGCAAATAGCTGGAGTTAGCGAATAGCTAGACTTAGCCAGCTAACTCCAACATTGTGAATACCCCTATTAAACCTATGGAAAACTATTCAATTGAACGAACTATCTGAAGAATTTAGAATTCACATGAGTTGAGCTATTTTACTCCAATAAAATCAGATCTAATAGTGCTGAATAGTAGAAGAATAGTATCTTACGACACATGGACGGAAAGGGATATATTGCAGGCGAGAATGATGTTTCTAGTCGAGGCGAGAATTTCATTCGAGCACTGCAAAAGACATTCACGTCCAACTAACGTACACTATTTTTTGTCATAATAATCTAATAAAGAATAATTGAGAAATAGGAAACATTACCTGCTTGTGCTGAAGTTAATACATGTATTCTATAAACATAACCTAGTTAACAAATTCCGAATCAGGAATTTTGTGGAAGTTGACAAAACTTAAAACTGTAGCGCTGAAAGTGTTTTTACTTTCCTTGCCTTATTACCATAGGTAAGGAAAGTATTGCTTTCCAAAAAATTTAAGGTACCCTAATTTCATGTTTTCTATACGTTTCAAGGTCCCCTGAGTCAAAAAACATGATTTTTGGGTGTTGGTCTGTGTGTGTGTGTGTGTGTGTGTGTGTGTGTGTGTGTGTGTGTCTGTGAACACGATAACTCCATTCCTAATTAACCGATTAACTTGAAATTCTAAACTTAAGGTCCTTATACCATGAGGATCCGACAATAAGAAATTCAATAAAATTCAATTCACAGGAGCTCCGTAATATTCCTGAGAAGAATGAATTTTGTTAAATTTCTATCACGATTTTCTCAAGAATGACTTGACCGATTTTTTTCAAATTCATATCCTGTATAGTTATATATCAGCTCTATTAACTGGCATGAGTCTCCTCCTTGAAAAATTAACAGGTGGTCCACCCCATCCTTGAGAGATTTACTTTGTAACCTCCTTCTCGTGCGTGAGGTAGGTAGGTAGAGCATTTTATTCAAAAGAATACACGTCGATATTTCATTTGTAGAACAGCTATTTTGACAACTTTTAAGAAACCCTAAAATTTCATAATTTAAAGAAATGAAAATGTACTCTGAAAACAATAACAATAGTATAATCGTAGTTTTAATAAAATTATTTAGCCGCCAATCGGCATAATGTTATTGCCCTAAATTATCCTCGTTAATGAGGTTTATAGATCAATGAGCAAGGAACGTTGTGTGAGTGTACCGAACCAGATTTTTTCTTGTAGCAGTTTTGCTGTTCCTATTTCGGAACTGGGAAACATACTTGACTGTAAAGAGAAAATATGGTTTCATTACAGTAGAGTATGCTGTAATGAGAATCATATGTTTATTTGTTCTGCAAACAGCTGTTTACCGGCTTGATTTCATGCATGGGGAAACAGCTGAGATTGAATGACTATGACAAAATATTTTTATTATAATATCAAACTAAGTTATAAGTAAATGATTACTTTTCAATGCATGAGAACTTCCATGATAGATGAATAAGAGTAAGTAAAACAACAGGGAAAATAGGAATGGGAAGACGAGACAATGAAAACATGAAGAAGAGGAGGAAAAGAATAAGGAGAGGAGAAGTGCAAGTTAGAGGAGAGGAATGAAGATGAGGTGCAGGAGAAAGAGGAGGTTTTGGCAAAGGAGGTAGAGGAGCAGGAGGAGGAGTAGGATGAGGAGGAGGAGGAGGAGACAGAAAAATGCGTTGAAAACTCTTCCAAAACGATGAAAGCATCAAAACTAATAAGCTTCCAAGTTTTGCTGTCAGAGTCATCAGACTTATATGACGGAGTAATAATAAAGCCAACTCTACTTAATACCTATCAGCATGCAAACATGATAACAGGACGAACAATATAAATGAAGATGGAAGAAGATAAGAAGAAAATACAATGATGAACAAGGAAGAGAAAGAGATGTCATGAGAGGAGGATGAAGAAGAAGAGGAGGAGGTGTAAAATAGCGATGATGTTATGAAGACGATGGTAATGATGATGTTGTTGATGATGATGATGATGATAACACTTCTACTCTCTTACTCCATCTTACTCATCTCTTCCAAAAATAAAGTGTAATGTGATAGGAAAAGAAAAAGAACAGGGGTAAAAATATTGTTAACTTTCACTTTGGACTTGTCAGTTTTTCGAAGGCGGAAGGCGGAAGAGATACAAGAAGATAAAGGGAGATCGGTGCGTTAGGAGGAAATATCGAAGGCATTTTTCTCCTACTATTTTCCACTTTCCACTAACATGCTTGTCTCCTCCTCCTCATTCTCCTACTCCTCCTCCTCCTCCACTTCCTCCTCCTCATTCTGCTACCTTCATCCCAAATATCAATTTTCAATGTAACATTATACACTTTTCCGACAGTGGTTTGCTACAGTGCCACATCATTTTCCCGTTATTAAAAAAGCGGTAAGGAAGGAAAAAAATATATTGAAATGGAAGAAAAGCGTTGAATGGTAGAAGAAGCAGAATAAGGAGAAGAAGAAAAATAAGCTGATGGAGAAAATATACGTGTAAGAGGAAAAAAGTAGATTCAGGAGGAGGGGGAGGAAGAAGAATAAGACGAAAAAGAAGAAGAAAGGAGAAGAGGAAGTAGAAAAACAGAGACAAAAGAGAGGGAGAAAAAGAACTAGAAGATAGAGTGAAGCTGGTTAAAAAGGGAACTTCATAATCAATAAAGCGGAAACATAAGGAGAAAGGATGCGTAAAAAGATGAAGAAGAAGCAGATGAGGTGTAGGGAAGAAGGATGAGAAGCAGAAGGGAGAGAAGAAGTAGAAGAACAAAGAAAATAAGAGGGAGAAGAAAAACTATAAAATGTAAGGTGAATCTAGTTAAAAAAGAGGAGAGGAATAATTATTGGGAGGTGGAGGAGGAGGAGGATAAAAATCTGGGAGAAAGAAGAAATATAATAAAATATCAGAAGTGAGGTGTATGAATTCATGAATAAGGAAAAAGTACTTCAATATTAATAACTGGAGAATGGATTTCGTTGGAATTCCCAGAGAATATATCACAAGTTCTGAGAATACAGTATATATTTTTCCAACTTAAAAAAGGGAAAATCAAATAAAATATCCACCATCTAGCTTGAATAAAGCTAACAAAGACATTTCCATTTTTAATAAACAATATCATATCTCTGAATTGTTTGAAGCACAGTCGTTCAATTCTTCATTCCTAATTTTATGAGCTTTCCGTAAATTGTATCACTTTTTCCATGAAAAAACAATGGTACATTCCATCTTTATACGTTCATCCTGGAAATTGAGATCAGATTTTCCTAGAAAGCATTCGTTTCAAAATCCATGGTACATCAAATATATTACTTTTTCCAAGAAAGTACTTTTGGAGTAGAATTTGAGTTTAAAAAACACCTCGTCTATTCAAACTTTCTAAATCCTTTATCATTATTGTATCTCCTCTTCTTATACCAGCTGTGCTGTGTAGCCTATACCATTTACTTGAATGAAAACCTATTACTTTAATGAAAGACCTTTCACGTTAACCTTTATACCGTTCAATGAAATAGCTTTATACCTTTTACTTTAAAACACAAATTGAAATGGTCAATTTCAATTTTCATTGTGAAAAAGTACCACAACATCACTACTTTGTGCCAGTTGCACAAAAGCCGGTTAAATTTTAATCGTGATCAATCCCACGAGAACCAATCAGAGAAGCAGTCTTATCAAAAAGGTCTTCTGTAATTGGTTCTCGTGAAATTAATCATGGTTTAAATTTCACCGACTTTTGTGCAACCGGCACTAATACTATAACATTTTTGTGTTAAATTGTATTCCTAGTCCTGGTTTCTATTTACTTATAGGCCTACTCCAACCTAAAAGCCCAACATAAAAAAAAACTAAGAAAAAAATGATTCCGATCTAAGTTTCAATCTCATTACACAAAATCTAAATAACAAGAATAGAAAGAAAAATATAAAACTCATTACCCTTTTTGAATCATTTAATCACAACATGTTTCGGACATTGATGTCAATAATTCAAAAAGGGTACTGAGATTTCTATTTTAAATTATTATTTAACGAAAATCCTAAATAAATGCTGCAAATCACCCCGGAGACCTCTGCTACTGCAGACATTGACAACAGGGTTAACAGCTAGATGGAAATTCGATGAGAACTACTATCCAAAAATTAGTTGCCAGCCCGAGAATCGAACCCGGTACCTCCCAATTGCCAGTCAGGAATGCTTACCCTTACACCAAACTGACAATCTCTGGATAGCAGCGCTCATTTTATACAAAGCCATAGCGGCCAACCAGATACAGATGGAATTATCTATTTGCATTCTCTATTTAATTCCATCTATTTCTATTTTTCTTTCTATTTTTATTACAAGTAGCCCTATTCAGAAAAGAGATCTAAATAACAAAATTGGATTCAATTCAATTCTTTGATCAATGATAATAATACATGTTTTGTCATCAGCAAGAGGCTTCTATCATGAAATCAACAATAAATAAACCACTGGAAAATTTGAAATTGTGATGATACAAGAAAAATTGGGTTGATAGAATTGGCTAACTCGGAACTCGATGACTCCATGTTCAACTGCCGTATGAATAAAAACTGCTCTGATCATAGGGTATTCATTCATATGGCGAGTCAGTGAATTAGCCAACCTAGTTAGCCAATCCTATCAACCCGAAAATTTTAACCTCAAATACAGCAGCGAAAAAAAAATGAACAATAAAAAATCGGAGATTCGGACAAAAACCCAACCTTAAAAAAATTCCTTCGAAGCCATTCGCTGTGATGACAACAATGTATGACGAAATGTGTACACACATGTCCATAAATGTATAAGATTATTTATTCATCTCAGATTATATGAATTTTACTCTTGAAATGGGCAAATCGGCTTGTAGTCGAAACTGTTAATTTCAATTTATACAGCATTCCAAATCTAGATTATGAATGAATGAATGAATGAATGAATAATTGCTTTTATTTTAATATTGTTTCCTAGATAATATTATACAAGAACATAATTTTAGTTATAACAAGCATTAAACCCTTCGTCAACGACCGTCAGAGGTTTGTCATGAGTAGACTCCATACAGAATTACACATTCTTGTTTTTCAAATACTTTTTCCTTAGTGTTCATTTAACAGTTCACAAAGCATTATCCATTGAACTCTGAAATCAAGTAGTGTCTAAACTCACAAAAATGCTTTCAAAAACTCAGTGAAAACCGAAAAAAAACACGGAGCTTAACAAGACTCAACTTGTCACGGCAGAATGCTCTGCCTAGCCTCTGCCTAAATCTAGATTATATATTGTGTCACATTTCCATCATAAATGTCCTACCGTTAGTGCACTACCTTCGTAAACAAAGACATATTGCATTCTGGTGACGTCAGCACAGGTAGGGCTCCTACACCAATAAAAATGTGTCGATTTCTGCTGATCTATATCAGCTAGTGTTTTTATTGGTGTATAAGTCCTACCTGTGCTGACGTTACCATCCACCACCTGTCATGCACTATGGCTTTGTTTACGGAAGTAGTGGTTAGTGGCCAGCTTCAGAATACACTATTCTATAATATACTATATTATATATATTATAATATATATAATATACTACCATATATTATATTCTATGAAATACTACATATTATGTAGTATTCTCGCCTACAATCTCCCTCAAACCATAGAAATGACACCCCTTAAGCCACAGTACGTGAGGACGGAAACGCTAATAACCTCCCATACTTCATAGACTACAAGTTAAGCAGGTTCCATGTTGTGATCGGAAGTAAATTTTGGAGCAAGTCGAGGGGTCCAGCAAATGATGAACTGAGGGTAAGGGTCCATTCTCCCCCCAAAATACAAATTTCGGTTAGGTAGGATGTTGGTAAAGTATCGGTCAATTCTACCCCTCCCACACAAATACAAATTTCGGTTGGGGAGGATGTAGGTGAAGTAGAGGGGGAAGTGGTGGGTGGTTGGTAGGAGAAAGTAAACATGGTCAGAGAGAAGAGATAACAAGGTAAAAGCAAATATCTCTCTTCACACCTCCTGGTTTACCCAACGCAAACCTGTCTATACACGGTCAGGCACGTTTCACAATACGCAAGGGTTTGGAATGGATATTTCTTTATAATACATCTATTCATTTTTCGAAATGCAATCCAGGAAAGCCCTCAAGAGAAAAAAAGACAGGATATTGCAGAACCATTCAATCGCACAGGTGAGTTAAGCGCCGTACATATGTTCCCCGTTGGAAGGGTGACCGCTCAAATAAGTTATACTCTGATGTTTTTTCAAGTTATGCTGAGTTAAAAACATATTCATTCGATATGGTAACGAAAGTTATATCAGTTAATCATATTCAAGTAAGGTGTGTTTCTTGTTATAGGCTTTAAATCGATTCCCGGTGATTTCAAATGCAACTGAAACTCATTAAGGCTGTGCAAAGGCTGAAAATAGACATTCTACTGGTGATATTTTTCAAAGTTTTTCGATTTGTATATCATCAAGCTATCAAAATGAAAAAGTTTTCTCATGAAAACATTTTTTTCCAATCATTACTTTTTGAGATATGAGCGCCTGAAGTTTGAATGTTTGGAACATAACATTTCAAATCCGGTAAGAGATAAACCCATGAGATTTAGAGGATGGATTTTTCATGGTATTGTTGATCTAGTAGAAGAAAAATTTTCTGAAAATATCAATTTTTGAAAAAGTTATTCAATTTACCAAGAATAACTCAACTAAAAGTTATTTTTAGTAAATTGAATAACTATCTTGAAAATTGATATTTTCAAAAAAAAAAATTAATTTATTAGATCAACAATACTATAAAGAATCTATCCTCTAAATCGCATGGATTTATCTCTTACCAAATTTGAAAAGTTCTGTCCCAAAAATTTAAACTTTAGGCACTCATATCTCAAAAAGTAATAATCGGAAAAAAAATGTTTTCCTGAGAAAACTTTTTTATTTTGATAGCTTAATGATAAACAAATCGAAAAATATCACTAGTAAAAAGTTTATTTTTAGCCTTTGCACAGCCTTAATCTAAAGGTGCATTCCCGTTTGTGCGTAAACTTCTGCAGTCGATGACGACAAGTATTGTAAACATTCATATTGTCTGTGTGCTAAGACAGACATATTGTAAGTGTGCTAAAACAGCTGATCAAATAGCTTTTCATTACCTATTTGAGTTAATTATCAAAACAATTTTAATGGTATCAACATATTGCCGCATTTAAAAGTATAAACTCAACCTCCCTCATTAAAACATAATTGAACACAATCTTTCTGGTTATTTAGACAAATTGAAATCTACCCAATATGAGATCCTCACCCTGTCGTGGTCGACGACGGCATTTACGCACAAACGAAAACGCAGCTCTGAAGTATTTTCCCACGAACAAGCCTACGGCTTGCATGAAAATGCATCCACATGAGATAACGACAGAAAAATTTCAACTTGTATGGAATTCGATCTTCTTGCATTAATAAAACTTAGCTTAAAACTACGACCAAACCTTTGTATTAAATGTTGATAAACTCACCATACTTGTTATGAATTTTGGAAATGTGAAGACAAGAGACGAACTTACCTAGAAAAAAGAAAAGGTCACATTAAATATTGAGATTTCATTATCTACTACTACTACTCATGAAAATCATTGAAAAATTTGGAAATCAACTACCATAAACTACCATATATAAAATTTTCTAAATAATTCAATGTTTTCAAGTTTAGAAAACTTAACAGTTTACAGTTTGGTGCAATATTTTTACTCTTTTGGGTTTTCAATCTAATTAAATTCTAAATTTTTGTTTTTATATTTCTGGACTCGGAATTTGATTCAATGTGAAGTAACATAACCTACCTTCTAGACATTGGCTTACTACAATCAACATTCGGAAAGGAAATAGTTTTGGGCTAGGCCTGTTGATCATTTTCTGATCATGTATTTGATTTGGGCATTGGCTAATGTAAATGAATAAATGGATGGATGATACCATAGAGAAACAATTATGTAAGTAGATATCCCATGGTATAGGGAATTTATGTCGCAACTTTTACTGTTATCTCAAGCCGATTACTGTCAATTATTGTCAATTTTTACTGTTTTGTTGGGGAGATAGTGTATGAACAGCACAATTTGAGAGACTACCAGCGTCACACAGCGGCATAGGAAAGAACTATGTGAACTATCGGCTTGAGATAACAGTAAAACTTGCGACATAAACGCCCTATACCATGGGATATCTACTATTATGCTATCGTTTCTCTATGATGATACTCTACTCAGTAGGTCAAAGAATACTTCAATTGAGGAAATGAAAAGTAAAATTTTGCATTATTCAGATTATTATCTATAAAATGATAAAAAATGTAAGCTAATAGTTTATTAATTTCCTATTCTCATAGCCAGCTCACTCCTGGTATATTAGTTTGTATTGAAACACGCAACATGGCCAAGGTGGAACAACCTTCGAGGCCCGTCATCAAATTAATGCAAAAATAATAATTCGGTAATAAAACAATACCCAATCAGAATATGAATGCTAAAGTTTTCTAAATAATAGAATAATACTGAAGTGTATTGGCAATATATACTCATCCAAAAATGGGCATCATCATAGCCACCTCTAATACATATTAGAGGTGGCTATGGCATCATCTTTCTATAGTTTAGAAGCTACAAGTTCGACTGAGTCACTGCCAATGTTGTAGAACCGTTCCATAATAAAATAAAAACACATATATTGTCAAATTCTACATTTTTATTTGGTACTGTACCAAATGAAACTGTAGAATTTGACGATATATGATAGATATATGTGTGTGTTTTTATCTCATAAAGCTACTAGTTCAGAATACTACTACTACTTTAGAATACTACTATATACATATAGTAACTCATCCAAAAAATAAATTCCAAACCACTCTCGATATATCAACAAGATCCCTACGATATCAAAAAGGCAACCACCACAAAAGCACACAAAAAATATCCCAGAATTCCCGCCCTAAACACGCTTTCAAGCGAAAACAAGAAGTAGTCGGCTTTCTTCATGAATTTGAGAGACAGGGGTTACGAGGGATGGTGTGTAGTACAAGGGAAAAAGGGAGAAAGGGATGAGGACCATCGAAGGGTGTGAGAAAGAAATGTTACATGAACCGCCTTCATGTAAAACGGATGCAAGTGAAATGCTAACATGACTTACATGATGTGGCTTTTCTTCTTTGCTTTGGATCGGTTTACACCCTCATCACACACTCTCTTGCCACTCATTCTCTCTCTCTCCCTTCTCTCTCCTCTTCTTCAGATAGAGAATCTTTATACACTCAAAACTCGCCGTTTTTTGGAGATACGACACAATATTATTGTATCATCATCATTAATATCGAATCGAATCTTATTAATCTTTTAAATTCTTCATTGACCGAGCGAAGTGAGGTCTAAAGATTCAAGTCGACGGTTTGGCATTTCTCTTTATGTTTAAATGTTTGAATGTTCCGCATTTACAGCGAAACAATGTAATAGATTTTCATGAAATTTGACAGGTATGTTCCTTTTTAAATTGCGCGTCGACGTATATACAAAGTTTTTGGAAATTTCGCATTTGAAGGATTATATAAAAGGAAAAAGGAGCCTCCTTCATACGCCAATATTGGATTAAAAATCAGACTATAGATTATTCATCATAAATCAGCTGTCGAGTGGATTATAAATTGCATTCCATGACGCAAGCAATTCAATATCTCAATGTAACTCGGTAAAAAATCAGCAGCTGTGTAGATTATTAATTGCATGCCTCATTGAATGCAATTTTGATGCACTATCAAATGTACTATTGATTGCGTGCAATAACGTATGCAATTAATAATTAAAATAACATAGTATTGTCTCTCGATCTTTCTCTGCTTTCAACTCGGGCTGACCGAGATTGCTTTTGCAAAAAGATTAGCTTTTGATGTTATCATTTTTGATACACCAACCCCAACAGTCATTAGCCATTTTTACAACGATATCTCACCGACACGACATACAGACACTATTTACTCTGATGTACAGTATGAGAAGAGGCTATGGTTTATAACTGCGCGATGTCTACTGTTCACAGAACTACTAGTAGACAATAAATAATTATATCTTCAATATTATTACTAATAAATTATTTGAGAGTGTCACAATCACTTATTTCATACTAAGATAATTCTGTGTTTTCCCTACTTGTGATTATGAATAATTCGCTAACGCTATAATTATTATAGCGTTTAACATAGCCTAGGTGGTGCCTAATATGACTAAATCAAGAACAGGTCGACTCAAAATCCTTCAAAACTATCGATCATTTCAGAAGCTTTCTTTGCTGCTACCTGCTTCATTTGACAACAATTTGATTCCACTAATTCTAAAATGATAAATAATTACAAATTTATTTTATTTATGACAGTAATTTAGCATCCAGCTCAAATACTGATCGGCTTAAAACCTCTTAACAACTATTAACCATCTCAACATCTTCGCTATTATCGACGGTAGGTACTTCAAACTAAGTCCTCTAATTGCTTCACCCACTTCAAACTGACAGCTCTAGTTAAATGGATAGCATTCATGTTATTCACAAGAGATACTGACATTCCAAAGTAAATCTCATCTTAGCAACAGGCATAAGAAAGTTCCCTGAACGTTCACACTTGAGATACAATTTAACCTGTCAGCATAGGTTAGATAGGAAGCATTGATGTTGTAAATGAGGAATACTGACAGTTTAAAGTGAATCTCACTATAATCAGACTCGCTAAGTCTCGGTCGGATTGAGCTTGAGGCATTTCGGTGATAATCTGATTTCTCGAGTGGTGGGAAGACGTTTAAGGTTTTAAGTAATACCCTTCAATTATATTATCGTTGAAGATGTTCTCTTGTTTTCATAGATTGAATTCACTTCTAGTGATAAAGGCGAGGATTGGATAGAGGTGAGAGGTTGGAGAAGGTGTTTGAAACCAATACACCAACTCATTAACAGTATAGAATAACGTTTCTGGTTTCAATTACACTTAGATTGCACAGGAAACTCTCTACTTGTATTTGGATATTATTCAACAAAAAATTAATGTGATAAAACTGTTTGAGCCTGTTAGAAATTCTTTATTGTGAAGATACTGTCTTTCCATTAGTTGACATTGTCCGTTGATTTAATTTTTGATTGTAATAGAAAAAATTGAATTTAATTAAAAAACTTTATTGAGGAATCTAAAAACTAGTCTTGTTTATTGAAAATCATTAACAATCTCTGGGAAACTGTACTCTAAACACGAACCAAGGGATTGTAAAACAGTGTCGATTGGTAGTTGGCTGAATTTTCAAGGGAAAAGGCTGTCATTGGCAGATACGGAACTAATCGTGAGCTAGTCAGCTGTAGTATGAATGCTCCGCCCACTGTGGGCGTGTCTTGTCTCGGCCAATCACAGCCTTTTACCTTCATAGGTCAGCCAACTACAACTCATACCACTACATTCTCACTCTAAATTCTGCTACTTCGTTTTGGAAACTTCCGTTTACCCAAAGTGAATGATGGTGTGGCAAGTAAAAAATTCTCTGTGCAAATCAAAGAGAAATTACATTTTGGTTCTAATGTTAATGAGTGAATAATTCTTATAAGTAAGTTTATTCTACAGCTCCAGCTGTATCATTCATTTGATAATGAGTAATTATATAGAATGGAAATTCAACCATTCAATGCAACTTTGGATTTTCGTTTAACTAGTAGTTCTGTGAACAGTAGACCTCACGCAGTATTCTCATCCACAAGTACCTGATTGAAACTATAGACCTAATGGAAATACAGCAATAGACTGGCTTCTCCACACATCTTTGTAATCACTTGTCAGCTGATTTATGATGAATAATTCTATAGTCTGATTTTTACTCTAATATTGGCGTATGAAGGAGGCTCCTTTTTCCCCCCCTTATATTATCCTTGAAATGCAAAATTTCCAAAAACCTTGTATATACGTCGACGCGTAATTAGAAAAGGAACATACCTGTCAAATTTCATGAAATCTATTACCGCGTTTCGCCGTGAATGCGCAACATAAAAACATATAAACATTCAAACATTTAAACATCAAGAGAAATGCCAAACCGTCGACTTGAATCTTAGACTTCACTTCGCTTGGTCAATAATTTGATTACTGTATATAAAATTTGAATCCAAACCATCTGATGCAACTTTGGATTTTCGTTTAATAATGATGACTATACTACTAAGTTATCTCGATTTTCCACTGAAGAACTGCTTTCGACAACTCAACTTTAGCATTATTCACTGTATTCATATATTTATTTATTGAATGAAGCAATAAATAGATTTTATTGGATGAAACAAACAAATTCCGGAAAGAAAAAACGGGCTATTGCCTGGAACTTCTTATAATTATTTGATATATCTAAAATAGTCAATACCAATTAATACACTCATAGAGGAAGACGGATTAAGTCTGTAGATGAATTAGGTAATATTCATAGATGAATATCATGTAATTTTCAATCTGCATTTCATATGTGTAGCCATATATGAAATTATGGTTAATAATTATGTATAATTATAATTCCCTTTATGTTATGGTTTATAATTATCATTTCCTATATGTTAATTTTTCATCTAAATTTGGGAGAGGAATGGCACAAGGTTACCTTATTTTTTCTCTCCCTATCATTTTTGATGATGTACTTATTGTATGAATCAATAAAGAATCATGAGTATCTCTATGGTAGAGGTACTTTCAAAATAAAATGAACAAATCAAAACAAGGTTTATTCCTATTGTATCATAGAATATTACAGTATATCGGTAAAGGAAGGAGCTCCAGATTTTTCGATAAGTCTGTAAAACGAGTTTTACTTCAGTATCATTTGAATGGTGAGAGCATTCATAAGGAATTGAGTAAGCTTGAAATGAGTATAGCAATAGTAGTATCACATGTCATAAGAAGATTGTGAGATTCAATTTGTCATTTGTGATAAAGAATAAATGAAAAAAAAAGATTCAAACAAAATTCAAGAAAGATATGACAGCGCAAAGAAAAACGATTTCCTATTTCCAGTTGCACAAACAGAAGATTTACTCGAATACTGAGATTTGTTTTTATTGGTGGAGTACTTTTGACTGTGGGTGGGAGAAAGAGAAATAATAGGGGAGGGGAAGAGAAAAGAGTTTAAAGCAGGAAAGAGGATGATGAAGAAGTGGAAGAAGAATAAGAATAAGAAGAAGAAGAAGAAGAAGAAGAAGAAGAAGAAGAAGAGGAAGAAGAAGGATAAGAATAAGGAGAAGAAGAAGAGAACGAGATATTATAAGAAGAAAAAGAGAACGACATATGGAAAGAAAAAGAAGAAGGATAAAAAAGGAAGAAAAAACAAGAAGGAGAAGAAGAGAAAAGAACGAAGAGGGGGAAGGGAAGAGAAAAAGGTTCAAAGAGAAAAGAAAGAGGGGGGGGATGGAGAAAAAAATTGTTTTCGAGTGAAAATGGACTAAATTTTAGTAAAGTGAAATCATAACCCTATTTTGGACTTTTAAAATGTTATCTAAATTTGGGAGAGAAATAGTACAAGGAGTATCCTTAGTTTTTCTCTCCCGGTCAGTCTTCTCTGTGAAAAATATAAATAAATAAAAATAAGAAGAAGAATAAAACGTGGCAAGAAGAAAACGAGGGAAGAAAAGAAGAAGAAGAAGAAGAAGAAGAAGAAGAAGAAGAAGAAGAAGAAGAAGAAGAAGAAGAAAGATAAGATGAGCAAGACCAAGAAGAATAGAAACAAAGAACTACACTAATAATAATAAGAACAAAAACAAGAAGACGTAGGATAAAAGAATGAGAAAGGAGTTGAGGATTGAGAAGAAATAAAAGAGAGAAGAAGAATAGAAAAAAAGAAGAATGAATAAGAAGTGGATTTGAGTTTTTCCGCGATTCTCTGTGAATTTGCATCTATTGTCCTGCCTTGTTCAATGGAAATAACATGCTATTGGTTTTTGGATTAGCGTTTGATTTCACGGAAAGGACAACAGTTGACATGTTAATGCCAAGAAGGGGTGGAGGGGGTTGAAACCGTTCTCGAAAAGTTGTGACAGAGGACATGGGGGTAGACTTGAAGTTAGGGGAGAGAGCAAGAAGGAAAAGCCGACTGGGTAATCTCAAAAAATGACAGGGGGGGTCGAAAATGGTGAGTAAAGTGACTAAGAGGTAGCTATGGAGAGGGTGGAAGGTCTTTGACTATTGAACATCGCGGGGATTGAAAATCAGTTGGACAGAGAGCGTAAAAATAGATGGGGCGGGGGAGGCTTGAAACAAGACAGATAGGGGGGCTTCAGGAGTGTGTTGGTCTTGTTGCATTTACAAGAGGATTATTTACTATACGTCTGCGAGAAATGTACAGTAGAGAATAGAGAATATAAGAAGAGGAGGAGGAGGAGAAGGAGGAGCAGGAGGAGGAGGAGGAGGACGAGGAGGAGTGAGAGGAGGAGAAGATTCAGAGCAGAAGAAAAGAGAGAAAGGAGAAAGAAGTAAGTAAGAGAAGAGGATGAAGAAAAGAAACAATTAGGAGAAAAGACAAAAACAGAGTAGAGAAAAAATAATGACGAGATGAAGAAAGAAAGAGGGATGGAGGAGGAGGAGGAGCTGAAGAAGGAGAAAATACAGAGCAGAAGAGGAGGAAAAAAGGAGAAAGGAGTAAGTGAGAGAAGAAGAGGAAGAAAAGAAACAAGTAGAAATAAAGACAAAAGCAGAGTAGATAAAGAAAAATAATGAAGAGATAAAGAGAGGAAGAAGAAGAGGAATAAAACAGAGAAGTTGAAGAGAATAGAAGAGAATGAGAAGGAAGATCAAGAAGAAGGAGGAGGTGGAAGGAGAAGGTGGGAAAGGAAAACAGAAAAAAACGCAGAGCAGAGAAATATGGATGAGATGAAGAGAGAAATGAGATGATGGATGTACGAGAAAAGAGTGATGAGAAGGAAAATAGAATGAGAAGGAGAATAACAGTTGCAAGAAAAAAGAAGAAGGAGAAGAAGGAGACGAAGAAGAAGGAGAAGAAGAAGAAGAAGATGATGATGATTATGATGATGATGATGATGATGATGAAGTAGAAGAAGAAGAAGATTATGATGTTGATGATGAAGAAAAAGAAGAAGGAAAAGACCAAGACGAATGAAATGAAGAACAAGAAATAGAAAACGATGAAGAAGAACAAAAAAAGTTATAGGAGAAAAAGAAAGTGGAAAAAGTAGATAAATGAGAAATGATAAGAGGATAAACAAGAAGAAGAAGAAGTAGATTCGAGTTTCTCAGCGAGCTATGTTTGTTTTTAAATGTAATCCGATTTGAAAGTACTGAAACCATCTTGTAATTGGTTTGGGTTGGAGTTGCCATGGTGATATCCTACGCTTTTTCCACCGAACCCAACTCTGCTCCTCCATCTTGAAATGAACCCCATGTGTGGGCGATGTTTGTCAAAACTTTATTTTTGCAATCTTATTTTTTATTTATTGACATGTTGTAGAGAAAATATGAAATATAATCTGTTGTAGTTCCAATCATGCAGTGCCTTTCCAATAATTTTAGTTTCTATTGAATTTATGTTATTTTGGAGATCACAAGATTATAATTTATGTCATCAGCTAGAGGGAAATTATGCTTTAATCATAAAGAAGCATTACGCGCGAATTACATGCAACATTTTTCTACAACTGCCCAAACCTGTTAAATTACTTATATCTGGCGGAGTTAATAATAATTCGTCTACACTGATATCCATTATGGCTGCAGAACCGGTAGTCCGGTACAATTCTCAATTACCGACTTTTTAGGTTAAGATCTGACCTACTTTTGGCGAGCTGCTTATCAACATCTGATTAGCGAGCATGAAGAAACTCTTCTGCGCATGCGCGAATGATTAGCGAGCGTGAAGAAAATCTACTGCACATGCGCGAATGATTAGCGAGCGTAAAGAAAATCTACTGCGCATGCGCATATGGTTAGAGAGCGAAAAACTAGATTCTCCTCAGAAATAAGCTGTTTTAGGAGAAGAATTGAGTATGTAAATTCTTGTATTACGCGCAGTTGTAGAAAAAATTATTTTTGACGCATCTTCACGTCTGAACTACTGGACTAATATTAACCTTAAATTATGCATATAGACTCTTAATTTACCGAGGATAGTTATAGGCCTATTTTTAATTCTTGAAAATTCCATTACGTTAATTTTTCAGTTTGTCAAGTTTTAAAACAGACCCTTGCGGAGCACGGGTTACCTCCTGGTCTATAATATAATAAAGAGAAGAATTGGCTAATACACGTACGGGATAGAAAATTCACGAATGACGCATCATCACGTCTGAACTGCTGTACTGACTAACTTCAAATTTTGCATATAGATTCTTAATTTACCGAGGATGGTTCTAAGCCTATTTCAAATCTTTTAAGATTTCAGTAGGTCAAGTTTTCAATTGAACCATTGCGGATAACGGGTTACCTGCTCGTATGAAATATATCAATTGTAGTTCTAAGCATGCTGTATATTTCCAATAGCTAAATAGCTGAACATGCTATTGGATTTATATGACTAGGATTAGATGATTATTATGATTTTTATAAGACGAGCACTTTGATCCGCAATTTATCAAATTAATCAGATCAATTGATAAATCAATGGTACATGCGGGCCCTGGTCCAGTATGCAATGTACTTTCAAAAGTCGAAATGGAACTGCAAATGAAAAATTGATTCGTTGAGCTGACCTTGTCACTCTACTTAAATATAATTATTTTTTGTAATTATCTCTCGTAATGATGAGAATCGCCAAACATTGTCCAACCGTTTTCAGGAAACTTTCATATAAATTAATTTTAAGCCTAGCAATTATTTATCCTAGCAATCTCCTAGTTTTTTACACTTTTAGAATTATGAATTCTTCAGTATTTCAGAATTCAAAATATTCCCTTTGAACATTTTCTCGTTAAACAAATTCGGTTATCCAGATTCACTCAAAATTTATCATTCTCCTCTTCTCTTTGTATTCCCCTTCTTCTTACTCTACTCATCTTCCTCAATTTCATAATTTTTATCCTAATCATCATCATCACCATGCTTTCAACATATCCTTCAACCAGTTTTTTTTTCGATTGACTCTGTGCAAACAGACCTTATAACAATTAACAAACTATCATATAAATTAGAAATATCGATGGACCGAGCTTTGCTCTGGAGTGTAAAATCATAGAAAATTTGTAACGAAAGATTGAATTTATAGTTTATATTTATTTATACATTTTCTCAGTCGTACAATTATTTCTACAGTTATATGAGAAGCCACAACAGGCTTATGCCCAGAACTGTCATTTTTCAAATTGATACCACAGTCCAAATCAAAATCTAGGTTCCCTAGGGAGGAAAGTGACTCCATTTAAATATCATGGGGAGCATCTCTATTTTGAAACTTACATTGTAATAGGTTAGAAGGTCTAAGCTCAGATGAGAAAGCATAATAGAGGTGTCTGTCATTGAGTCAACTGAATTCAATACCACAACCAGAAATTTGATCAACTCATGAAATATATGTTTGTATGATAATTATTATATTCTTAATATTAGTAGACGATAAAAATTTATACAATTTTGAAAATATTTTATTCTATTCAAAATACCAGCCAACAAATATTTTTGATCTGCAATTCAAATCTGAACCGCGTGATTTGGAGTCAGCCATTTTTGGTAGCTACCCAGCTGATATAATTGTTACAACTTTTGCCGATAGATAGCGCAATCGGCAGTGCCAATCAGACGACCGGTTTTTAGGTTTTAGATTTAGGTTATGTTGTTAGGAATCATTGTCACCAATACGTAAGTTATTAGAATGATTTTATTTGCAGTTTCTATAAAAAAATGTAGATGGAGGAAAAATGTTGTGTACATCATGAACGAAAAATACTTTTTCTCCCTCAGGAGAATTGCTGCCCTCGGCTTCGCCTCGGGCTTCAAACTTTTTCCCACAGGGAGAAAAAGTCGTACTTTTCACTCTAGATATACATATAACTTTTTAATGTCCTTCAGCGAGTTATCCCAGCCAGGGTTGAGATCTAGTGCAATCGAATCTTCATATAATAATCTACTTTGTTTCAAATTTCGTGAGAATCGTTAGAGCCGTTTTTGAGATCCGGTCACATACATATACACATATAAACACAAAAAAAATCTAGACATCTAAGTATCTAAACATCTGAACAGAAATTGCTCGTTTAATAGTATAGGATAGCAACCGTTTGGGCTGTATGCTATGAAGTCTTCCTGAACGTTGTAAATGATTGAATAAATGAAAATTATAATCATCTCATCACTCATCACAGAATCATCCCCATGCAGCAGTCAAAATCACTGTTGAAATCAGTGAAAGCATGTCCCATACGATTTATCATGAATGCGTCGTCACATCACAAGTAAAGAACATATACCCATTTGAGTACTCAACAAATAAAGCCACTCTGTCAGTCCAAGCTCAGAAGTTGGTGAAAATTGTATCGTTCTTTCCCTCACACTCTCTCCCACTCAAACTCTCCATCTTCTCTCTCACACACTCTCTTTAATACAATCTATCTCTCTCTTTCTCGCTATCCCCCACAAACTCTCTCTCTCTCTGTCACTTTCTCCCACTCAAACTAACCATCTCTCTTCTCTCTCCCACACACTCTCACTAATCCAATCAATCTCACTCTTTCTCACTCTCTCCCATTCACACTCTGTCCCAATCAAACGCACTCTATCTTTACTCTCTCACCCACTCTCTGATCCAATATCTCTCACTCTCTGTCCCATTCAAACTAACCCTCTCTTTTCTCTCTCACACACAATCTCTGATCCAATATCTCACACTCTCTGTCCCAATCAAACTAACCCTCTCTTCACTCTCTCACACTCTGATCATATCTCTCTTCCACTCCCTCTCACACGTTCACTCTCCCTCTCCCTCACTCACACTTTCTATCACACCCTCTCTCTCCCACAAACTCTACCCGATCTACCTACTCCCTCTCCAACTCTGTATCTCAAAATCTCCCTCCCCAACAAAATGTTGACTTTGACAGTGGTGTGTGTAGTTGACTAATGAATGAATGAAAGTACCCTGACCCCCAAAACACCCCAAAAACAGCCCCCCTTTTAACCCCCCCCCCCAAAACAAACCCAGCTCAACCTTATCTCTCTGCTCTGTGTAACCACAGTGTACAGTCACATTCACTTCTGTCAGTATTATTTCAACCGGAAGCATAAGTATCACATTCATAAGGAATACTGACAGTTTCAAGTGGTTCTCACTACAGCTAACCCCTACGCTTTTATAAAAGTGCGTTCGTTTACACTAAAATAACGTTATTTTATCTTCTGTAGAGCGCCTCATTTACACTGCAATAACGTTACTGCAACTGTTCAACGCTACCGAGCTCGTTTACACTGAACTGATTTCATTTGCGTAGGAATAACTCCACTTTGTACCCTGAATTCAGTTCGTTTACAGTGAATTGAGTTTATTCATCTGCTTGAAGTACAGGAAAAAGTGAAAATGAGTTCATTCCCGTATGATCCATGGTTGTTTGTAGAATACAGAACAAAACTTGAACTGCATTCCAAATATTCTAGTTGACCGAGCGAAGTGAGGTCTAAGATTCAAGTCGACGGTTTTGCATTTCTCTTTATGTTTATATGTTGCGCATTTGCAGCGAAATGCAGCAATAGATTTTCATGAAATTTGACAGGTTCCTTTTTAAATTGCGCGTTGAAAATGTTCCATTTCAAAGATAATATAAAAGAAAAAAGAGCCTCCTTCATAAGCCAATATTATAGTAAAAATTATACTATAGAATTATTAATCATAAATCAGCTGTCGGATGGATTATAAATTGCATACAACGACGCATAAAATTCAATATCTCAATGTAACTTAATTAAAAAAACAGCAGTCCTGTGGACTATTAATTGCATGCAGTGAGGCATGCAATTGATAACTTGAAGTAGCATAGTATTTTCTCTCGACTTTTCTCTGCTTTCAACTCGGTAAGCTTTTGATGATAGTAGCATATATAGCTGTTTACATAAAATTATTAGCATTGCAACCCAAACAGCCATTAGTCGTTTATATACAGATATCTCGCTGACACGACAGGACAGGACAGAATTTACTCTGATGAACAGTATTAGAGGAGACTGTGGTTTATTACTGCACGAGGTCTACTGATCACAGAACTACTAGTTAGCAGAGCATCATCTAGAATAGTATTTTTTCCATAGACTACAGAATACTAGAATATGCATAGAGTACTTGTGTCTATTAAAACTGTAAAATTCAGCGGACTGGTGATCTTTTGCGGATATCTCAATTTCATTTCATCTTGATTACTGGATGTACGTCTTTCCTTCTAAAAATGTTCTTAACATTTACTATAGAATGTTGTAATTGAGACTAGTCTAGTCTTTTGTCAATTGAGTATAGTATTAAGCTACAATATTGTCAAGCTAGTGAGCTAGTGTAGTACTAGTCAATTGATTTTCAGTTATTTTAGAATTGAAAGAATAAGATGTTGATATTGTCAATACCACTTAAATTTATTCGAAAATTAATTCATATTACAGAACCAGGTTTCATGGTAATACCTACCAGTTCAGCTGAAGATGTGGTAGTTGTTACCATGAAACCTAGTTCTGTAATAAGAATTAATTTTCGAATAAATTAAAGTGGTATTGACAATATCAACATCATTCTTATTCTTTCAATTATGGAGAAATATCACAACATCTCATATCATACAATCAGTTATTTTAGACTGAAATTTGTTCATAAAAATCATATTCTGTATTCAACCGTCTTCCAAAATCTTTATTTTATACTACGTCAATCCTCAAGCTTTAAAACTGCTTCATTAACATTGTATTTAGAGAAAATAGTACCATATTTCAAACATCGATGGCGAGTTTCAAGCAACATAAATACTCTATTCCAAACATATCATTCCAAACCAACCCTAACTAACTATAGTGAGATTCACTTTGCACTGACAACATTCCTCCACTTTAGACTATGCATTTTAAATAACATCGATTCTTTCCATTCAACCAACAATAATGATGACATTGAATCAATATACCAGACAATCTAACTCTTAAAATAAAACAGTGACCGCCCAAAGTAATAATTCAGCAAATCGATTTTAGTGCACTTCTACTTGATTCAAGTCAATACTATAAATAAAACAAGACAGTAAAGACGTGGAGAAAATATTCGTGTTGCAAAATAGTGCGAAATTTCAATCTTTTCATGAAAGCACATATTATTTTATAATTATAACAGAATTATTTGAAATTATTGGGGAAGAACTAACAGGCACAGCCCAAAACTGATTCTTCCCAGAATTTTGATTTATACACTACGAATATTCCAAGAAGTAGGATATGTTCCATACACTTGAATTCAGGTCACATTTTCAGTCCAAACATTAATTTGAAAACAGAAAAGTTCTAATTTATATTGTTTTTAAACCAAATTTAAAAACAAAATAACACTCACTAAACACTTAAAACTGTAAAATAATGTTTAACTTTGAAAATTATGATATACTCTAATCCTATTATATCAAGCGAGCAATTTCTGTATTTATATATCTGATTATTTTTATATCTGGTTATTTATGTTTAACGGATCTCGAAAACGGCTCTAACGATTTTCACGAAATTTGGAACATAGTAGGTTTATGATATAAAGATTCGATTGCTCTAGGTCTCATTCTTGAGAAAACTCGCTGAACGACATTTAAAGGATAATTCATCCATGGCTGAAACAGCTGTGGATAGTTATTCCAAAATTCGTGAAAATCGTTAGAGCTGTTTTCAAGATCCGTTGAACATAAATAACCAGATATTATAAAAATACAAAAATTGCTCGCTTAATATAATAGGATAAATAACCAGATATAAAAATACAGAAATTGCTCGCTTAATATAATAGGATATTCAATTTGAAATCTCTGCAATCGACAATGTTATCAAATATAATCAGTATTCAATGTATTGAATATATTCAGTCATATGACCTTACATGATTGAAATTTCGCACAATCTGGCAAGACGGATATCTTGTCCAAGCCTCAAGTTATTCCACATCTATTCAGAGTTAAAAGAGTGGTTCATTGTCACCGTGTATTGGAATCATAAGAACACTTCCAACGTGTTTAAATGGTTATCACCTGACGGAATCAATTATTGTCTCTGAGTAATAATGAGTGTCAATTATTGATAATATTGATTGCAATGCACTTAAATTGATGCCGATGGTATTGAGCTGACGACAAATCGAGACCTGTGTCGAGCAACCTGTGTAATTGGTTTATAGCGGTGTGGCTGTGACGTCACAACTGTTGATTCTATTCCGTGTAGTTGTCAACAATTATTGATTTATCACAAAATCACTAAATTGTATCGCCAGGAGCTTCCAATTCAGACCAATTACAAGCTACAATAATTGCTACTAGCGTATTTAATACGTTCTACTAAGCTGATGATAACTGTGATGGCTCCGTGAACTTGTAGTGCACAAGCCCGAAAAAAATTGACAATAAACTACGAATTTTGTGTCGGCTGTGATAACTCTACATTTTAAATGGATACATTTTATAATGGCTAGTGATTATCAAGGTTTCTCTATTTCTTCTATGTTTGGATCTAAATTTAAAAATCTACTTTGTGAAAATAATCAAGGATTGAAAATTTTGTGAAGTGAACAACTACAAGACTTAACCTACTTCGTACTATGTGTAACCTCCTAAATTTGGGAGAGGAATAGCACAAGGTTACCTTATTTCTTCTCTAATTTTAAAATCTACTTTGTGAAAATAATCAAGGATTGAAAATTTTCAGTCATATGACCTTACATGATTGAAATTTCGCACAATCTGGCAAGACGGATATCTTGTCCAAGCCTCAACTTATTCCACATCTATTCAGAGTTAAAAGAGTGGTTCATTGTCACCGTGTATTGGAATCATAAGAACACTTCCAACGTGTTTAAATGGTTATCACCTGACGGAATCAATTATTGTCTCTGAGTAATAATGAGTGTCAATTATTGATAATATTGATTGCAATGCACTTAAATTGATGCCGATGGTATTGAGCTGACGACAAATCGAGACAGCAACCTGTGTAATTGGTTTATAGCGGTGTGGCTGTGACGTCACAACTGTTGATTCTATTCCGTGTAGTTGTCAACAATTATTGATTTATCACAAAATCACTAAACTGTATCGCCAGGAGCTTCCAATTACAAGCTATAATAATTGCTACTAGCGTATTTAATACGTTCTACTAAGCTGATGATAACTGTGATGGCTCCGTGAACTTGTAGTGCACAAGCCCGAAAAAAATTGACAATAAACTACGAATTTTGTGTCGGCTGTGATAACTCTACATTTTAAATGGATACATTTTATAATGGCTAGTGATTATCAAGGTTTCTCTATTTCTTCTATGTTTGGATCTAAATTTAAAAAACTACTTTGTGAAAATAATCAAGGATTGAAAATTTTGTGAAGTGAACAACTACAAGAATTAACCTACTTCGGACTATGTGTAACCTCCTAAATTTGGGAGAGGAATAGCACAAGGTTACCTTATTTCTTCTCTAATTTTAAAATCTACTTTGTGAAAATAATCAAGGATTGAAAATTTTGTGAAGTGAACAACTACAAGACTTAACCTACTTCGGACTATGTGTAACCTCCTAAATTTGGGAGAGGAATTGCACAAGGTTACCTTATTTCTTCTCTAAATTTTAAAATCTACTTTGTGAAAATAATCAAGGATTGAAAATTTTGTGAAGTGAACAACTACAAGAATTAACCTACTTCGGACTATGTGTAACCTCCTAAATTTGGGAGAGGAATTGCACAAGGTTACCTTATTTCTTCTCTAATTTTAAAATCTACTTTGTGAAAATAATCAAGGATTGAAAATTTTGTGAAGTGAACAACTACAAGAATTAACCTACTTTGGACTATGTGTAACCTCCTAAATTTGGGAGAGGAATGCACAAGGTTACCTTATTTCTTCTCTAAATTTTAAAATCTACTTTGTGAAAATAATCAAGGATTGAAAATTTTGTGAAGTGAACAACTACAAGAATTAACCTACTTCGGACTATGTGTAACCTCCTAAATTTGGGAGAGGAATTGCACAAGGTTACCTTATTTCTTCTCTAAATTTTAAAATCTACTTTGTGAAAATAATCAAGGATTGAAAATTTTGTGAAGTGAACAACTACAAGAATTAACCTACTTTGGACTATGTGTAACCTCCTAAATTTGGAGAGGAATTGCACAAGGTTACCTTATTTCTTCTCTAAATTTTAAAATCTACTTTGTGAAAATAATCAAGGATTGAAAATTTTGTGAAGTGAACAACTACAAGAATTAACCTACTTCGGACTATGTGTAACCTCCTAAATTTGGGAGAGGAATTGCACAAGGTTACCTTATTTCTTCTCTAAATTTTAAAATCTACTTTGTGAAAATAATCAAGGATTGAAAATTTTGTGAAGTGAACAACTACAAGAATTAACCTACTTTGGACTATGTGTAACCTCCTAAATTTGGGAGAGGAATTGCACAAGGTTACCTTATTTCTTCTCTAAATTTTAAAATCTACTTTGTGAAAATAATCAAGGATTGAAAATTTTGTGAAGTGAACAACTACAAGAATTAACCTACTTCGGACTATGTGTAACCTCCTAAATTTGGGAGAGGAATTGCACAAGGTTACCTTATTTCTTCTCTAAATTTTAAAATCTACTTTGTGAAAATAATCAAGGATTGAAAATTGTGTGAAGTGAACAACTACAAGAATTAACCTACTTCGGACTATGTGTAACCTCCTAAATTTGGGAGAGGAATTGCACAAGGTTACCTTATTTCTTCTCTAAATTTTAAAATCTACTTTGTGAAAATAATCAAGGATTGAAAATTTTGTGAAGTGAACAACTACAAGAATTAACCTACTTTGGACTATGTGTAACCTCCTAAATTTGGGAGAGGAATAGCACAAGGTTACCTTATTTTTTCTCTAAATTTAAAAATCTACTTTGTGAAAATAATCAAGGATTGAAAATTTTGTGAAGTGAACAACTACAAGACTTAACCTACTTCGGACTATGTGTAACCTCCTAAATTTGGGAGAGGAATTGCACAAGGTTACCTTATTTCTTCTCTAAATTTTAAAATCTACTTTGTGAAAATAATCAAGGATTGAAAATTTTGTGAAGTGAACAACTACAAGAATTAACCTACTTTGGACTATGTGTAACCTCCTAAATTTGGGAGAGGAATTGCACAAGGTTACCTTATTTCTTCTCTAAATTTTAAAATCTACTTTGTGAAAATAATCAAGGATTGAAAATTTTGTGAAGTGAACAACTACAAGAATTAACCTACTTCGGACTATGTGTAACCTCCTAAATTTGGGAGAGGAATTGCACAAGGTTACCTTATTTCTTCTCTAAATTTTAAAATCTACTTTGTGAAAATAATCAAGGATTGAAAATTTTGTGAAGTGAACAACTACAAGACTTAACCTACTTTGGACTATGTGTAACCTCCTAAATTTGGGAGAGGAATTGCACAAGGTTACCTTATTTTTTCTCTTCCTATCATTTTGATGATGTACTTATTGTATGAATCAATCAATAAAGGGAGGTATATAGCATATGATATTCCACAGTAAATGATATAAGGATAATATACTATCCTTTAGTGATTATTGCAGTAGTTCAGGAATAAATAAAATGAGAAAAGATAATCTCCTAATGGAAAATTCTGTTGAATATTGCTTGAAAGCAAAATGAAACCACAATCAGCTTTCAATTGTAAGGAAACACTGAATAAATAAATATCACGTTGCTCTCATTCAAATTTTCTAGTCAAACTGGTATCTATAATATAATAAAGAAAAGAATTGGCTTATACACGTACGAGAGACGAAACTTTAAAGAATGACGCATCATCACGTCTGAACTACTCGACAGATTAACTTGAAATTTTGTATAGATTCTTAATTTAACGAGGATTGTTATAGGCATATTTCAATGCATTGAGTATAGTATGCATTTTAATATCAGCTAAACAATCAATTTTATATGTTATTTATATCTGTCTACTCTATCAAGTCCCTGTTAGTTTTTCGAGCATAGTTTTCAAATTAAGTAGAACCACTGAGAAAAAATTGCATATTTTCGAGATATTTTCTCTATAGTACAACGTTTAATTAAAAAGTTCATCTCTGAAATAAATTTGTAATCCTCTTAATACAATTTTTCAATTCTTTTTAATCTTTTAATACAAATGATGAGAAGTAACTATTGAAAAAATCACTAGTAGTTTGCTAGCTCAGTATTCTTATAAATAAACCTCCATGACAATCTCTTCTCTTGAAGCTCAGTAATCATCAAATTTTCATGATTCTCAGCAACAAACTACTCTACTAAATCTTCACATCATCATCATGAAAATCATCATCATTTTCAACGAAACCACAATCTCCCCCACCACTTATTCCTTGATCCCCTCACTAAGGAATTTAACAGACAATTGACCTGCTCCATTCTCATATCTTCTGCTGCTCCTCATTCTCATTCTTCTACTACGTCTTCTTCTTCTTCTTCCTCTCCCTCTTCATCCTCTTCTTCTTCTTCTTCTTATCCTTCTTTTTCTACATATTCTTCTTCTTCTTCATCTACATCTTCTTCTTCATCTTCTTCTAAACCTTCTTCTGCATCTTCTTCTTCTTCTTCTTCTTCTTCTAAATCGTCTTATACTACATCTCTTTCTTCTTCTTCTTCGTCTTATACTACTTCTTATTCTTCGTCTTCTACTTGTTCTTCTTCTACTTCTTCTTCAGCGTCTTCTACTTGTTCTTCTTCTTCAGCGTCATCTACTTCTTCTTCTACTTCTTCTTCTTCAGCGTCTTCTACTTGTTCTTCTTCTTCTTCGGCGTCTTCTACTTGTTCTTCTTCGTCTTATTCTTAATCTTCTTATACTACATCTTCTCCTTCTTTGTCTTGTCCCAGCTCATCCCTTTGAAGCACCCTCATTCCCTATTCGGTTGCCATTGGCGTATAGTATTCCCTGAATAGTTCATAACCTCAATCTCATTATTTGACTTCCCACCTACCGAGAGGACTTCTCCACCATCTATTATTGCCATCCTCCTCCTCCTCCTCCTCCTCCACCACCTACTCTTTCTCCTTGACTTCGTCCTACCTTCTCCTACTTTTCCTTTACGTCTTACCTTCCCACACCTCCTCTCTTCGTGAACATCCTCTCCCTCTCTCTTCCTCTCTCTTTCTCCTCTCCCTTCCTCCTCCTCTCTCGTCTACCTCCTCCACCTCCTTCTCATTCAACTCCATCCTATCATACCTCCATCTCTTCCCATCTATCAGATTTTTCATCGGTTTTACGAGTTATGAAATTCACGAATTTCCAAGTGACTTTGTATTCCAGTCAGGAATCCCGGAGGTGACTCACCACTGAGCCGACAACCAATTGACCGAAAACCCATCTCACCGATAATTTTATACCAGTTGCTCGACTTCTATTATAGTGAGGTCCTCGTTATAATGGACCTCATGACATTCGTCAGAATTTCTTATGAATAACATAAATGCTTCTCATTCGAGCATAAAGTGAAGTATATAGAGATCAACTTCAAATTATGAACATTTCTTATGAATAACTCCAATGCTCAATATCATATGAATGTATGAGAATGAATTAGTTCAAGAATAATATTAAACCAATGCTCACAGTTCGAAGTGAATCTTCAGCAAGAGAAAGTAGATAAGGCGTTTTTTCTTTCTGACAAAGCTAGTAAAACCTAGGTAGGCCAGCGCACAAACCTAGGTTTTGCTGGCTTTGTCATAAAGAAAACAAGTTATTTCTTGTGTAGTTGAGAAGTTGATATTGTGGTAATTATTCATATTGAATGAAAAAGACTAAGCAATTGTCAAAAAACCACAAGTTTATTGATACTTAGAAATAAATCTGTGGTTTTCTGACAATTTCTTAGTCTTTTTCATTCAAAAACAAGCTATTTTTAATTTAAGAGTTTATGTGTTATTGGAATATTATTATGTATTTCTTGCTTGTCTATTATTTTTATGATCCATAGTCTTCATTGAATTGTTTTCAATTTGACATAATAAATTTGATTTGATTTTCAGGCGTTTTCAGAGTCAGCAGGTCAGGAATCTCTCCGATTTGCTAATTGGGTTGACGCCTGGAGGAACGCCTAATATGGTCTCATCCTTACTTCAGAATTCATGAATTCAAAACAATACTGTACCAAATTTAGCATATTGAATGCATGCTACAATAGACAACAACGGCTCTGCCTCCAAACATCAACACAAACTAAATATTAATAACTAATCAAAGACAACACAAAGCTCACAATACAAACACAATGATTAACCCAACAATATTCAAACACAACTGAATAGAACAATACAGAATAGAATAAACAGAGACACCACTAAAGCATTATTGTGTTGAATACAGACAGCAAGATGTGCTAAAACAACAGATTCCATGCTAAATACACACTAAAACATGCATTTACATACACCACAGCCCCTCTCACTCTCTCCCATTCAAACTAACCATGTCTCTTCTCTCTTACACACTCTCTGAACACATCCCTCTATCACTCTCTCTTCCTCTCTCAATGTCTTTCTGTCGCACACACAGGACGATGTATATACAGAGTGTCTTAAATGTGGAGGATCTCTATTAGCTACATGTAAAACAAACTAAGAATCTCATTCTCTCTCTCTCTCTGAACCCTTCCCTCTACCTCTCTCACTCCTTCTCTCTCTAGCAAACACTCACTCTCTCCTCTCTAACAGTCTCTATGACACACACAGGATGATGTATATAGAGAGTGTCTTAAATGTGGAGAATCTTTGATAGCTACATTCAAAAAAAAACTAAGAATCTAATTCTTTATCTTTCTCTGAAAACATCCCTTTATTTCTCTCAATCATCTCTCTAACACTCTCTCTCTTTCTCTTCATATCTCACTATCTCTCTGACACACACAGGACGATGTATATAGAAAGTGTCTCAAATGTGGAAGACCTTTATTAGCTACATGCAAAACAAACTAAAAGTATCTCATTCTCTCTCTCTGAACCCATCCCTCTATCACTCTCCCTCCTTCTCTCTCTCTAACACACACACACACACACTCCTCCTTTTTATCTCACTGTCTCTCTGTTGCACACACAGGACGATATTCATAGTGTCTCAAATGTGGAGGATCTTTATTAGCTACATGTAAAACAAACTATAGTGAGGTTCACGTTATAATGGCAGTGTTTGATTAGCAATGGTATTGCTATCCTTGTTTATCATTCAACAAAGAGGATAACGCTATCTCTTTCTCGCTTTGCTCTGTTGGCAGATCGTCCTTTAACAATGTGGAATTAATAGTTAATTTAAAATATTTAATCTTAATTATGAAAATTCATTATGAAATTATTGAAAAAATATAATTTATTGCTTAATAGAATATAATTGATTATTTTAAACGAGAATGAACAGTTAATATTACATTAATAAACCTGTATCAGCTACCGTCTATAGAAGGCATTGGCAAGACAGAGGTTCGGCAACGTTGTTCTCCTATCTTTCTCCACTGTCATACTATAACGTGGACCTCACTACAGGAATCTCACTCCTGCTCATCCTCTTTCTAGCTCCCGCCCACCCTCTCTCACTCTCTCTCTCTCCTTCTCTTTCAGAAACAGCTCTCTGATAGAATTCATTTTCAACTGGCAGCATTCCTTGGAAATAGCATCAATATTTCCCATTCAACCAACGCTGACAGTTATGAAGTGATTCTCACCACCCCAGGATATACTTAACAAGCAAATCAGGACGGGAATATTCAGTGGATAAGTCCAAGTCGCAAAGTTGAGTGGGTTATCTGGGTTTACACTGCGTAAACCCTGAGAGAACTTTATGAAAACCGTGAGTTAAAATTGAGTTATTGAGGGATAAGTAGGGTTTACATTGGTCAAGTTTCCTTGAATCCAAATTTTTTGAGTGAAATGAGCGATTTTGAGGTTTTTTGTGAAATGAATGTATTTTGCGAACTTGAAGTTAAGGTGAATTGAATTCAAGTCTTTTTCATAACCTCGGAAGTATATAATAATGAAGTAGAAAATATAATAGTTCTGAAGGTTCTCTTATTCATATTTTCTTCTGCATCATACTTTTTTATTTAGTTGTTTTCTTACATTCTGGACTGACTGACAACTGTTTTAATCTCATTTTCCAATTTGTAGGTTGGATTGTACCTTCAAGATTCAAGTTCAATTCAAAAGTCAAGCATGTTGTACCTTCAAGTTTCAAGTTCAATTCAAAAGTCAAGCATGTTGAATCAACATAAGCTCATCTTGTAAACGTTTGTTCGAGTACTGTATATTAATTTACTTCCTAGTGATTCATCTCAATATTGAATCGTTTGTACTGTAAAAGTTGAACAAATTATATATAATCAAGTGAAAATGATTCAAGTCGCTTCAGTTTCAATATTGTAAGATTTACGTTACAAAATAAGCAAGAGATCAACATCGATTTACTATTTTTATCTGCCGGTTGACAAAGCAGATATAATAGCTCCATCCTTTTCTAGCTGCGTTGACAAATTGTTTGCAAGCTTTGTAGAAATAATGAACTACCAGAATAATTTAATCCAGATTAGACAACTTATTATTAAATCATCATAAATTATATTGTAAAATATATTAGTGGATGTAATAATCATATTTGAGATATAATTGATCATTATTAACACGAATCAAAAAATAATATTATCAGATATATCGCGATGACTTGAATCACAGCTATCTATTATAGAAGACAATAAAGAAAAAAATATATTATCAGATATATCGCGATGACATGAATCACATCTATCTACTATATAAGACAATGGAAAAGGAAACTGGCAACTATGCCGTCATATCATTTTCACTGACTTAATAACAAGAATCTCACTACAGGGCAAAGGTTGTCATTGGCCGGAACAAGACACTCCCATTGTGGGAGAAGCTAGAGCTGAGAGCCATGGATAAACATTGTGAATGCTCCTCCCACAATGGGCGTGTCTTGTCTCGGCCAATGACAGCCTTCCACCTCGAGTCAATGATAGACAAGGATAGCAATATCAAAGTTAATCAAATACTGTCATTATAACGTGGACCTCACTATAGCTGTTTACCCTGTTGTCAATATTTGCAGTAGCTGAAGTCTTCCGGGTGATATACAGCATTTAATTTGAATTTTCGTTTAATAATATTTATTAATTCATTAGCATTTGAAAATGCAATATCCTAGTAGCTCCCATCTGTAGAATTTATAAGGACGGACGGTAAAAATCGTACGTCCAAAAATCTATGTGTGTGTAACTAGACTTACAACCGGAAACTATAATTTCTCTAATTTTCTAGTTATTAAGTATTTTTCATAGCTCGGAGTTGATTTTTAAGGAATATTGATACCTACCTACCACAACAGCACCTACACATTGACAAATAAAACAAGCCGATTATGTCTCATAGCGTGAAAGGATTTTGAGATTATCAGGTCAACTACAAATTATTTAGCATGTTGTATAATGGCGTCTCCACACGCAACGATCAATCCGAAAGGCCTACCTCAACCTCAAAAATGCTCGGCCTCAAAGAATATCTCAACCTTTTTTCTGGAAAATCTACACAGATTTCTCCATCCTCACATTGGGATTTGACTTGAGGCAGGATCTACCGTTGCGTGTGGAGATGCCTTTAGGCACAGAAAAAAAGAAAAACGTTGTTCATTACATTGTGCTCTAGGTCTCAAAAAATTATTTTATCAAATCATTCGAAACGCACCATGTAGCCTACCTTCTTTACACCTCTCCTTCATTCATGAGATCAAATACTACTTTATCCTTATAAAATTCATTTCTTCCCATAAATTACTTTGAAAGGCTTTCAACGTGATGAACTAGATTATTTTATTATGATTGTAAAAACGATTCATAAATACTTCAATGAAGACAAAGTTTATAATTTCTTCTCCTTGAAGAGTGTGATTATTACCACTGTACAACAAAAACAGTAGAAAAAATATCCATTACAATAATAAACAGTAGTAGAACTTTCCATTTTCGTAATGCATAATTCCATTCTTATACAACAAACCAGTAGTAAAAGACTGGCAAGGTACGGCTGCTAGCTATTTTAGAAAGAAGGCTTCTCTGATTGGTCCTCGTGGTAATTAAACACGGTTAAAATTTAACATGCTTTTGTGCAACTAGACCCATGCATTTCGGTAATTATTTAAAGAAGTAAGACTAGCCATTTCCACAATTCCTTCTCCTAATGCCTACAGTATTTTAAACCTACAGTATTTTTCCCTTTTTTATGAACGTCGAAATCTTTTTTTTTCTATAAGTTACAGAGAGGGAAAAAATTAAGGAAACAGCTTAATGATTTGTTTACAAAGATAATTTGTGACGGTAAAAAGTGATTAAGGATCTGAGTTACAAAAAGTAGTATCTCAATTTAATAAGATCCTCAGTCACTACTACAGCTAAATCACCTCTGTTTATGAAATATAAAGCCGATCTCAAATTTTTTCACCTAACCTATGTCAAATCTTTTTTGAAATCAATGACAATGAATAGTGACCCTTCATTCTAATACGAGCGTACGAGTGTGACAATAAATGTTGGTACAACAAAAACAGAATTGAAACTTTCCATTTCTACAAATCGTTTTTTTTTTGGTGACTGCTAACAAATGTCCAATAAATCTATCACTCTCTCCGTTTCACCCTCTCTCTCTTTCCCACACACAACCTCGGCACCCAAAACAACGCCCAGAACTCGATGTGAACAGTGCCATTTAATTGTTTGTGATTCAAAAAACAAGCTTTTTTATTGATGGCTGGTTGCAAGAGCCAAGAGGAATGTCATACAAAAACGTTATTGTGTTTTGATAGTTTGTTTCCTCTCTCTTTCATCCGATTTTTCTATTTTCCCCCTCGCTTTCCTTCACACCTCACTTTTTCCCAACACTTTCGTTGTTGTTTTGGACACAAAAAGGATCACGGGCAGATTTGAATATTGCATGAATTTGAAACGTTTATTGGTATTTGAACTTTTCAAGTTTTCGGCTCAATATGAAAGTTTGTTCTTTCAAACCATAGACGAATAATGAAAGTAGAGATCATGTGATAGAAATAAATTGAATCATGTAATTTGTTCACATTATTAATTAAATTATGTAATGTCTTCTCTACGGTACAAACTAGCATTATAAAATAGTAAATATTTCTGAATAGGCTACCTATTTTGTAGTTGAAAAACTATATTATTATGTTTTTTATACAGAGTGTGTCACGAAAGGTGTAACAGCTGAAGACCATAGATTCTACATGGAATTCGCAATAAAAAATGTATAGTAACATTTTCTTATATCGACCTTAGTTTTCAATATATGTCGATTTTTCGATATTTTTCAAAAACGTCAATAACTAGAAATCTAATCGCTCAAAATCTAATTTAAAGAATATGATTGGAAAGAGGAAGGAATTTTCAATAAGACTCATTCAATTTTTTCCTTTGTTTGACGTTTTTGAACTTTTTATGAGCGTTCAAAGGTGAAAATATTTATTTGTCGAGTTCAAAGGTAAATTTCATACAGTTTGAGCGCTCATAAAAAGTTCAAAAACGTCAAACAAAGGAAATCATTGTATGAAAGAAACTTATTGTGAATTTCTTCCTCTTCCTAACCATTTCCTTAGAATTGGATTTTGAGTAATAGGCTCCTACTTATTGACGTTCTTAAAAAATATCGAAAAATCGATATATCTTGAAAACTAAGGTCGATGTAAGAAAATTTTACTGAACATTTTTGTTAAAAGTTTCATGTTGAATCTATTGTCTTCGGGGCTGTTACACTTTTTGTGGGACACCAGGCTTCTTATATCTATATTCCTATTTTTCAGCTAGGCCAAACTCTATACTTTCCTGTTCGTCACTATCTTCATCTGCATATTCTACCTTCATCTTCTTATTCTTCTGCGATTCTTTCTCCTCTATTCTTTGATATGTTCTAAGTTAACATTAATTTTATAGGCAAGATAGTCGTTAATTGGTTGCATCGTTGTTCCTCAAAATTAAGTAGTGTACTTCATTGATAATAGGGATTGAATATAAGTATTGAGTTCTTGAATGACTTTTTTGTCTAGAATAATTAGTGCAATACAGTACACTTGAAATAACATATAAACAATGAATATGATGATGATTTGTTCATTACTTTAATTATCTAACCCTAGGTCACTTTAATATTATTATAGGACATCAGCCAGAACAATTTATTTTCTTATTAATACTTCATCGAGCATGTATCTCAATGAAGAGAGCAATTGCAGTAAATTAATTATTTTTAAACCAATCTAAATTTGAAAAAATATTTTGTGATTTTTTGGACCAGAATTTGAGAAGTGATAAAACATAACCTACTTTTTAGTCCGGTAATTCTAATAGAAATATCAGTTTCGGGATTTCCCTGTTGTTCCCTTCATAATAAATATCGGGGCACCGAGCTTCGCACGTTATTTTTATTTATTGATAAACAGAACACAATTCTCTAAAATGTTCGTGTTTATATTTTACAGCTGGCTATTTCTCAGCTTATGAATTTCGGGGATGCGATATTTGGCTTTCCACAGCAGAATCACTCGCTCACTTTTTACTATCCACAGACGACGAAAGTCTCAGCTGTTTCAGCCAAGGATGAATTATCCTTTTAATGTCGTTCAGCGAGTTTTCCCAAGGATGAGACCTAGTGCAATCGAATTTTTATATCATAAACCTACTATGTTCCAAATTTCGTGAAAATCGTTAGAGCCGTTTTCGAGATTTGTTGAACATAAATAACCAGATATACAAATATAAACAGATATACAGAAATTGCTCGCTTAATATCATAGGATTTACAATAAATTATTATTAAATGAATGACCGAATCATTTTGTTCCATTCATCACGATGAGAACGAATTATTGTTCCCGAATAGGACAATAGAACACGCATCGTCTCCTCGTGTGACAGACAATTTTATCGGGCAAATATCTCAACGGAGAAGTGGGGTCATAGTAAATAAATCGCTAGTACGTGAAATGGCTTCATCTATGGTGAGATCACTGTAAGCTGTCAGCATTGTTTAGATGTGAAGTAATCATGAGGAATGCTGTCACTGCTTTGAAGCGGATCTCACTCTGGATGACGTCATTTCGACGTCACGTGGTTGGTCAATGAAAGTTTTCCGTTTTCTACAGACTTTGGAGGAGAAGGAAATGATGATAAATGACAAAGGCCCGGTTGCACAAAGGCCGGTTAAATTTTTAACCGTGATTAATTCTACAAGAACAAAACAGAGAAGCCGTCTTATAAAAAAGGCCTTCTCTGATTGGTTCTCGTGATATTAATCAAGGTTAAAATTTAACCGGGTTTTGTGCAACCGGCACATAGAGTAGAGAGGTGGAGAAAAATTGATGGAAGGAAAAATAATAATGAAAGATTGACTCTGATTTTTATAGCGTATGATGTATGTATATTCTTTAACTTTCAATAATGAAAGATAAATAGTGTCTGCGTTATATTCCTTCTGTATTATGAGCTTCTGTAATGTATGTGATTCTAGTGAATATGTTTGTTTTTAATTTTTGGTTCAACATTTTTCAAAGTAGTTCAGTGTTTGAAAGAAATAGACGTTGATGATGTCAATACCACTAGCTACTATATTCAACCACTATACCACTATAAGACAACATCAACGTCTCATTCTTTCAATTATGGAGAAATAACACATCTCTTACCATACAATCTAATTAGATCAGTGTTTTCAAGTTTCAAGTGCTTACGCAGTGCAAAGTTTATAGAATAGAAATCAATTGAAAACCAAAAAAAAAGTAAATATTAAGTCAAATAAAGCTTTTACACAAAACTTATATTCAATTTGGTTTTTAATTCATTCAAATTCATTATTACTCGTTTGCAATGAAAATTAGACACTAATTTAAAGAGTAAAAGAAGCATATTATCCAACTTTTTGGACCAGTATAGGTATCAGAATTTGGGGGGAGGAACAGTTTCTCCCCCATTCATTATAATGAATTGAAGGATATAATTGGATATGAATGTTATGTACCTATTACTTACACCTATGGAAGTGGTTTACTCATAGTCTTAGCCAAATACTTCTAGTTTCCTCTAAGGTTTTAGTTTCTCCTAAGGTTTTCATTCTAACTTCAACTGTTGATCTAATTTCAAAAACTGTATGTTGATTTAATTTCTATATTTAAAGAATTTTAGGATATAATTGAATATGTAATATGAATGTTATATACCTATTAGTAACACATATGGAAGTGGTTTACTCATAGTCAGAGCCAAATACTTTCAGTTTCTTCTGAGGTTTTCATCCTAACTTCAACTGTTGATCTAATTTCAAAAACGTTATGTTGATGTAATTTCTAAATCAACTGTTAGTCTAATTTCTAAAGAGTCACTATACTTTTACTCCTACACAAATCTGCACATTACTTACCCTACTTGTTGAGTCTGGACGCGTTTCTAGGCAGAGGGCACCATTTTCAACGTGTAGGAAGTACTTTGATACTCTTGGATTATTAAATAAACAACTGAATATTTTAATGGATAGTTGTGTATCTTGAACCAATAAATGGATGAAAAAATTGAAAATTGTATAAAAGTAGTAAATAAACGCTGAACATGGAGCTCAGTGTCTCGAAGCGTGTCCAAACTTCACAAGTAATGAAGTAAGTTACTTACTCTCGGAAAATTTAAAATAGTACCCCATTAGATACTTTTATAAATTTAATAACTTTAATGAAAATAATACATAAATGAATATATATAATAAACAGGCTTCAAGCCTCTTTTTCAATTTCCAACCATTTTATGATTGTGTTTTTGTTATTGTTGAATGAATAAATGAATAACCAGATATATAGCATGAATGACTGCAACGTACTCTCAGTTCTCATGTTGGAAGGGTGGCAGCTTGAAGCCAGCTCCGCTAATGGACAGTTATGAGCTTCATAATCAATTCACGGTGCTTTGGATTTCACCTAAACTGTATAGGTGCATATTACCTCATCATTGAGGCCCGGTTTGTAGGACATTTATTGAATCTAATAGACCATTGAATCTACATATATAATATCAATTTAATTGTTAATTTTTAATAAGTGTCATAGAAAGCAAGCTTGAAGTTAAGCATAACTCAAGCCTAGGGCTCACATGGGAAACATCCACAGAATGAAAATGAAAAATATCTTTATTAGGCGGAGTTAGGACTTCTAAGTCCTTTCTACCACTCAACCTCGTAATTTGCAGGTGTAAAAAGTACAGATTTATTGAGCCTAATTATTATTGTTTATAGATAAGAAGAGAACGTTTAATTTAATTGAAGGAGAGAGTATGATACTCTTTATTGATGCTGTTTTGCACCAGAGATGACAGAAATAATCCTTATATAGTTTCCTTTACTCTACGGTTGCACTAATCGAGATAAATTTTGATCAAGGATCAGCCCATTCTAAGTGGGTACGATCAGCTGACTAAGATATTTGACCCCGGTTAGTGCAACCTACAAAAAATTATGAAGTCGAAAATAAATAGAATAAGCCAAAGGCCTGGTTGCACAGAAGCCTGTTAAATAGTAATAATTATAAAGTGCTACAAGCACCAATGAGAAGAGCCTTTTTTGAAAATTAGGCTTCCCTGATTGGTTTTCGAGGCATTTAATCACGGTTGAATTTTAACAGGATTTTTTGCAACCCAGTCTAAAGCTGCGTTTACACCGAAATGTTAATAACTTAATCCTTATAGATTCTATTAGATTGAACATAACTCATCATACACATGATGAACATATATGTGTTTGTCAAGTTCCGTTCAATCTAATAGAATCTATAAGGATTATGTTATTAACATTTTGTTTATAACTTTGGTGTCAAACTAGCTTAAGAATAAAAGATTTTTACCTTCAGTTTTGTGATAGAAACTGTTAATAACGATGTGTGTAATGATTTCATTATTATTATCATAAATATCTATTTCTTCTTTCATAAAAAATATGATATCATGCCTATAATTCGTAAATTATTATTCCTCACATACGGAATGTGTTTTTGTGAGGGACACACTCTTCTATTGTATCTGCAGATGTATTTTCATTTCTTGGAAATATTTAATTCACTCAATTTAAAACTGTTAATTAATAGACAGAGAAAATAAAGACTGCAAGCTACTGACGGCTTATAACTTTCCATTAATTACTATTTTGTCAAATGCATTTTTAAATTATAAATGACATAATGAAAAACGCTATCCAGTAACTATTGCCAGTAACCTTCAACGTCTATTTTTCCTTCACTTTTAGCATATTCTGAAGCAGCTGAATATTGCAATCCACTATTCTATCTGACAAGCTAATAATTTCTGAGACAAAATTTGTTCTTGTAGAGTACAAGAAGAAGTAATCAAAATTGAATTCAATTTAAAAATCTGTACTGAAGTTTATTCACCTCAGTTCCAGACACTTGGAGCGTGTCGCATTCTATGCAAATTTTAAAACTGCAATCTCAACTATTTTTTTTTAAATGAGACACTAGAATAATCGTTCAAGTATTAATATATTCTCTATTCATAACATTCACAACGATTTAAAACCTGAACACAGGTAGATAATTTTCAATAATATTTGTAGTCAAAGCAATGTCGCCCTTTAAATAAATAAAATACATAATAACATTGAACAAAATTCAAAGATACAAATAAATGACTTCGGGACAGAATTATGAAAAAATGTGAATTCAAAATGTTCATACAATGATATAGTTTTCCAATTAGTATTGCTAACTAGCTTCCCCTATCCACAATATTCACATTGTGATTATATCAGTATAAAATGGTAAGAATTAGCAGACAATAGAATAAAATGATCTAACACGTAGTCAAAAATGACGCATATTACAAGAATAAAGAAGAAAGAGAAATAAATAAAATGATAAAGGTATGTATAAAAACAAAGTCAACAAAGATGAATGAATTAGTGAGAAAAGAATTCGAGAGATAACAAGAGATAGAATTTTGTTTGTAAACAAACTGACTCACCATCTCTTATCAACTTGGGAAGTGATAATGAATTAAATAGGTTACTAATTATTATTGACTAGGTCAATAATAATATTGTAACTAACACGCGTCTCATAATATTATGAATGAATTTAATTGCACCAAGAAAATTCCGTAACTAAATCAATTATTTTTGTAACCACCTACAGTAAGTTCAAAAGCTCCCAGTGGAGACTATATAAATAAACTCATTTATGATGAATTATCCAGTAATTATTAACAGCTTTGGGTTGAGCCTAGTATTTATCAATAACATGAATTATTGGGCTTGGTATAAGATACCCTACAATATGAACATTATGATATTCTGCTTTAGGTTGTGTTCATTGATGATATTTATTATGATCAATGGAAAAATTTGGAATCATCATTACAAATAATTGTAACAGCTCATTTATAAAAAAAACTCCAATACTTGGAGAGATAGAATAGAATGACTGCCTTTATTTTCAGATAAAATAGTAAGAGATAATAGAGAAAAAACTTCAACATATTAGAGAAAATGAAACTCCAACATTTTAGAGAGTTTGTACTACAAATACCAAACTAATTCAAAGTTTATACAGCAAATATAATTGTAACATCAATATAACATTGGAGAAAAATACTACTACGATAACAAAACATAAAAGAATTATTCCAAATCAAGTTTCTACAAACAAAATAACGTATGTGATTGTAATAGACCTACTAAAACAACAGATACAAAAATATACAATCAATAGGCTACTTAAAATACTAATCTACAAAATAATTAACAGAATCTACAACAGAAATACAGTACATAAAATAGATAATACAGCATAGTGGAAATAAATTAATTTAAGGTGTACAAGCGATTGAATACAGTTATAAAAGTGAGTGCAGTAGGTGCTAAAATAATGATCCCAGACCCAAAACTAGTATCTCATTTTTCATATAAAATTAGTGGTAGTTATCAAATTTAAGTATCCCATCAAAACCTGTCAGACTATTTTATAAAAATATAAGATGGTCAGTAATAATAGAAAAATTCATCCAAATATTATACCACAACCACAGAGTAACGATACCTAGATTATTAATTTACCTCTGCCACAACCAAATAGAAAATGTTAATCAGTCATCATCAATCATGTTAATATTTCAGCCACTTAATTAACCCGAAAATTTTCCCTAATTATCGTTTTATATTTTTCATTTGTTCATTTTTAGTGGTGGCCCTATTAGGCCTACCCTCTAATCTATAACCAAGATTTTGATTTGATAAATAAAATGATGATTATTCAGTTACAATTCACAAGTAGGCTACTGTGGGTGAATTTGGAACCTTCAAGTCCCCCTCTTCCACTTAACTCTTGCTGTGCGACGAATCATTCGTAACGAGTGCATCGTCTGCCCGTTAGACGGGTGATCACTTGTAGTCAGAGTCACTAACACTAGGCTATGCTATGTCCTTTCAAATCACGGTGTATTGGAATCGAATTAGAACTGTGGGTCCATTTATCGATCACTATTCCTTTCAATATCTACGCACAAGTCCTGGACTCATGTAGGCACCATCCTCAAAAAAAAAGAAAAATCATATGAAAATAATATTGGAAAATGTAATAGAAAATATAAGCTCATTGGACAGCAAGTATTATAATTAATTTGTCATGCTTTTGAACGTATATAGACAAAATAAGCAGCAGATTTTTTAGGTGGTTTGTGTAGAAAAAATGAAACTTGAGAACTATTATAGTTAGGACCACCAAAACTCGTAACTAGAAACAGTATTGGTTGTTACAACATTATCAATTGCTATTAGTCTGGGGAAGTCCAGTTTTCCAGATGAGCCCTGACAAATTTATTTTTTCTTTTGAACTAAAGAGTGAAAATCTAAATATTGATGTAGCAATTAAAACTAGCTACTTAATCGGTGTTTTAATAAACAATTTCAAGAGTTTTAATTGGATTGTTTTTATTTTTACGTTAGGCCTAGTGCAGGATTTAATTTTACAATCATAAGAAAAAATGATTCAGTATTTTAGTTTATATTTTATATAATTTTTACTGATTATTGAAAGAAAAATTCACAAATTCTAAGCATTGAATGCTCTAAGTTTATAGGTAGCCTATGTACGGTAAGTCGTCAGAATGTTTAGATTCAATAAATTTACTTTAGTACAAGTTTTAAATATAAATTTGTTATTGGAAAATAAATCTAAGTTTACCACAATGTGTAATACCTATAATAATTATCCCTTGTTAGAGTAAGTCAAAGCAGCAGTTCTAAGTCATGCACTAATGCACTAACTTAGAGGGGTTAGAAAGGTTTCAATGAATTTTAGATTATTGTTTATGGAAACTATGCTTTAGATTATTGAGGATTGATTACTATTATTGGAAATATAAATTTGAATTATATAATAATTGTAAGGTAACAGGTTGCTTTAGCAAACATTTTGAATTTAGTTGATAGGTTGTTTTAAAATTCAGTACTTTTGATTCAAATAACGTCTGATTTTTGAACGGTATAGTGCTGGTTTTTGAAGGTATTTTGTGTTAGTGATAAGTGTTATCAAAATGTAATAAAATTTACTAACCAAGTGTAGCACAGAGTTGACAAGATCCCGGTTCGACACCTGTCCCACCTTGATAAACGCTGTCAGCAGGCCAAACTTCAAATTGTCTTCCATCGCTATTCTAACCACTTCCTCCGGCCGCTTTAGTTCGCCGTGCGGCGGAGCTTTTATTTCCGACATATTTCGGATATTATTATCGTCAAATTGTCACCGAAAACATCAGAACAAACACTTCACATCAATGAAAACACGGACTTCACTAGTCAACACGAGACATAACAGATAACACTATCTGCCATTTTGGAAACTGACAGACGACTCAGGAGTACCAACCTACCAACCTTCAATAATCGCTGGTGCTGTCAAGATTCAAAGAAAAATTTATCCAATTGATTTATTAGTTGAAACTACTTTTCATTTGATTGATATCTGGTGCATAATAAATTCCAATTCCTAATCTTAATTGTTTAATTCTCAACTCGAATAATTTTCAAACAACGCACCTTTGTTTCAATTCAAAACTCTGTCTCTACACCAAATAACAAACATAACCTACTCACTGGTTTAAAATCCAAATTTTTTTCGTGGAAAATCAAAATAAATACAACAAATTAATTGTTCAAATAAGAAAGATGGTTGAAGCTTTTGTTTGTAGAATGACGTAATTTATGAGTCAGAGGAAAGTAGAAAAGCGCTGTCAACGGTGAAGAGCGAACACTTGGCATCAGTTGTTTCTCTTGTTTGCATTTGTGTTGCAGGTGTAGTTCGAAAATGTCGGCTATTGAGGTGCAAAGAACCAACGTAAGTTTTAATTTTAATCTTTATTTTAATCAATCTGTCATTTTCATGTTTTGTTCGTACATTTTATTTCCAATCTTGACTTGGTTCGTCCACTGTTACTTGATTATTATACAAAAGATGCCTCCAAAACACATCACGACTACGGGGCGTTGGTTGTTTCACTGTCTGTTATCATTTTATTTACATTTTTTCGCTCATTCTAATGAATCTTTCATGAACCTATATCTTGATCAACAATTAATTTATAATTTGAAGAGAAAATATGTATTAGCTCAATGAAAATCGACAACTAACAACCAAATATCAATTGTAGGTTATCTTGAACTTTCATTTTCTACCTAATGTGATTGTTTTATTAGGAGAAAGCTACGTTTTCTAATGCCAAATGAAAGTAAATTTGTTGATAATGTTAAAGGTTTGACTTGTATTTGTAGATGGCTTTGATTGTTATCAACTGCTAAAGACTTGTTGGCATTTTATGCAAAACGGTTAGGTTAATTAAAATTTATTTAGAACCCTTGTCAAAGCTGTATCCTGTATGACTATTCTCTTTAGAATATTGTCCATCGAGTAAGTTCTAATTTACATCTTTAGTTTCTTATTATTTGAATTTTTCCATACTTGAGAAACTGAATAGCCTATTGAATTAAATGGTATTCCTTTTTTTTTCTCAACTATTTGCACTCTAATGTCTTTAGTAGCCTACAAACCACAGACAATCTAAAAGGTAAATTCATTATAATTAATCTACAGTTTTCTTAGATTATACATTTTATTTACTGACTTGAAAAATATTATTTCAGGCCACGCGTTAAAAACCCTTACTTTAAACTACCTACGTCTTTTTGTTCTCCGTTTACTTATATCTATTTAAACATTCAAGGAGCAGTTCTTCTGCTTGAAAAATTTCTCTAGTAAAAATTGAATTTATTTCCTTTCCAGGAAAATAAGTTAGATTTATAAAACTAGCCTATTTAAACAGGAACTTGAACAGCAAAATTTAGTAAACCTATAAGTTTTTCTTCCAATCATTTATTTTAATTAATTAATTCACAAATAATCAATGTTGAAACTCAAGCTGTATTATTTAAGCTGTTTAATTTTTTTTTCTTAATTACAAATAGCCTACATTTTTCACTACTAAACCACCCATATTATCATTTTTTAATTTTTGCAGGTAGAGAATAATCTCCGAAATTTGAAACTCTCTGGACATGTAGGCTTTGACAGTCTTCCGGAGCAGCTTGTTAGTAAATCCATACAAAATGGGTTTATCTTCAATATTCTCTGCATTGGTAAGTCAACTCATACTGGACCTATTAATTTATTTTTAAAAATCATAAGTTAATAGATTGAGAACATTCAGTCTTCTCATTGAATTATCCAACTCATCATATGTAGGCTATTATAAGTATCAACTAAACTTTGAGCGAATAACTTTAATAAAAGTAGATGAATCAAGAAATTAGAAGAGATGCAATTTATGAAATGTCTTACTGAATAAACTTTGGCTATAACTAAGGACAGTAATATTAATAATCCAACCTCATGGGGTAGCCTCATATACTTGTATCGATCTGTTCTTGCGGTGAATGTCTTTATAAATGTCAAACACTTGGAATACTGCCTAAAGCCAAACTCACTTGCGTCGTTGACATTTGAAGGAAATCATAATCATGAAATGTCTATTTCCTACATTTATTGCTTGACTTTCTTTGTAGTACAGTAATGGATTAGATTAGATGGCTTACTTTGTTCGATATCCATATTGAGCATAAAGACTTTGGCTTTTTCACTTCTGTGTTCTTCATTTAAACAAGATCAACTACTGATTAACGACTTCAAACGCTTTCTCATTTCTTGTGACATTTTACAGTCATTTAATTACGGTTAAATTTAATTGACATACCAGGAGTGAAAATTAGTAGCAACCAATAATTCATTCATTGAAAAAAATGAAATAGATATCCATGAATGATAGGCCAATCCTATTATATTAAGCGAGCAATTTCTGTATATCTCTTTATATTTTTATATCTGGTTATTTATGTTCAACGGATTTCGAAAACGGCTCTTAACGATTTTCACGAAATTTGGAACATAGTAGGTTTATGATATAAAAATTCGATTGCACTAGGTCTCATCCTTGGGAAAACTCGCTGAACGACATTAAAAGGATAATTCATCCTTGGCTGAAACAGCTGAGACTTTCGTCGTCTGTGGATAGTAAAAAGTGAGCGAGTGAGTCTGTTGAAAATCAAAATATCGCACCCCCGAAATTCATAAGCTGACGTATAGCCAGCTGTAAAAATATAAACACGATCATTTTAGAGAATTTATTGTGTTCTGTTTATCGATAAATAAAAATAACGAGCGAAGCTCGGTGCCCCGATATTTTACATTTAAATTTCACTCACCTCCATTTAACAAGTTTGCTTAGAATAATGGTAGAGCTGAAGTCTTTTAAATAAAAAGGCTTGAATATTGTCTTGATCACTCATTATACAACGATAAATGACAGACATTGTTTAATAAGTAAAATTGTCGTTTTTTTACTTTCCTTGCCCTATTACCATAGGCAAGGAAAGTATTGCTTTTCAAAAAAATTTAAGGTACCCTAATTTCATTTTTTCTATACGTTTCATTTTGTAGGTGAAACTGGACTAGGAAAGTCCACTCTGATGGACTCTCTGTTCAATACAAGCTTTGAGTCTACACCGAGTCCACACAATCTGCCCTCTGTCAAGCTAAAGGCACACACTTACGAATTGCAGGAGAGCAATGTGCGATTGAAGGTAAGTATCTTCGAAATATTTTCTTAAATCTTTTTTATTTTGAATAAAACGTTTGTAATCGTCACAATCTCCTATCATAGAGGAAAGATAGCGTAAGAAGATATTCCATGGTATAGGTAGTTTATGTTACGAATTTCAAGCCCATTTTTTGTCAACCCAAGCCGATTACTGTTGTCTATTATTAGTGTTTTTACTTGGTGAGAGCATAAAAACGGCACAGTATGAGAGACTACCAGCGTCACAAAGATTCTCGAAAAAGAATTACGTGGACTATCGGCTTCAGTTAAAAGTGAAATTTGCAACATGAACGCCCTATAAATATGAATTAATACCATGGTATATCTTCTTATACTATTTTTTTCTCTCCATATTTTTACTTAGTCAAACATTTTTCTAGATAAAGAAGTCTACTAGAGTTGAATGAATGAATAATGAATAAAAAAGGCCTTTATCAAGATACTTACCTAAGAATAAAAAACAAAAAAAATCATAAAAACATTAATTTCATAATGCATAATTAATTATTCAAGGAAATAAGAAAACAAACTAAGCCATTCAATTTTGGCATAACCGAGAAGGTTGTCTGCCAGGAGTCGGTTATCAATATATTTGTGAAAAAATTTTAAATATTAAGAGAAAAATATACACTAAAAATAAATACGTATATACTAGAGTTTAACAATGGTTTAACAACCGATACTACTTTCTCAAACCTGTTGAAATAACAAGAGTGACTTACTGTTAACAAAATCAATAATGCCAACTAGAGTTTAACAATGGTTTAACAACCGATACTACTTTCTCAAACCTGTTGAAATAACAAAACAGTGACTTACATAAATCATAGTATACTAATCATAGTACATAAATACCAAGAAATTGTCAAAAAACCACAGATTCATTGATAATTAGAAAGACCGGTCTCAGTTATTACACCATGTTCAATCTCTGGTACAGATTTTATAGTGAATCTTTGTTTATCAGAGATTGACAATGGTGTAATAACCGAAACCAGTCTTTCTAAGTATCAATAAATCTGTGTTTTTTTGACAATTTCTTAGTCTTTTTCATTTAATATGAATAATCACCACAAAAAGTACCTGTTGGTCCTCCCAGAAATAATTTTTTTAATGAAAATTTGTGTATCTGAATAAATAGATTAACAAATGATAAAAAGTATCACAAGTAAAGTAATTATAGGCTGAAACAGCTATAGTGAGGTTCACGTTATAATGGCAGTGTGTGATTTGCAATGGTGTTGCTATCCTTGTCTATTGTTCAACAAAGCAGATGGCGCTATCTCTTTCACGCATTGCAATGTTGCCACATTGTTTATCAACAATGTAGAAATTCAACTAATTGACACAATATTTTATCTGAATCATGAAAATCTATTATTCATCTTTAAAAAATATATTTTCTTGACAAATGAAATATGATTAACTATTTTCTACAATAATGAACAGTTGAATTCATCAGATATACCAGTATCAGCTGTTTGGGTGGCAAGGTTGAGATTTGGCAAGCCTTTTCTCCCATCTTCCTACACTGCCATTATAATGTGGACCTCACTATAGGTAACACAGCTTGTTCAACTTTTCAATCGCCATTTTGAAGCAAATGAAAGGCAAACAAGAAATGAAGCATGAGCAAATGGCTCTTGAAGAGCTTAAACTATAGTTAGGTCCACGTTATAATGGCAGTGGATAAAGATAGAAGAATAGCGATGCCGATTCTCTTCATTAATTAATTATATTTCTAAACTGTCAAAAACATAATTGGCATCGTTGTGGACCTAGAAAAGGATAGTACCACCGGCTTTGTCGAATGATAGACAAGGATAGCAAAACCAAAGTTGATCAAATACTGTCATTATAACATGGACCTCACTATAGTTGTGTTGTGGTAAAATAATAGGTTACTCAATAAATTTTATTTTGTGTTTCAATAATTCAGTAGCCCTAGAAAGAAAAGTGAGTAGTAATATAAGTATCATATTTTTTTGTTATGAAAAGAAAAAAAAATATATGATAGCCTAGTACCATAGTAGTATCATACTGTAGTGTCATATATATCATAGTAGTACCTATTTGAAATAATTGAAGAGTTCTTGAACAATGTAATTTGGTATTCCAGCAGAACTAGACACAATAAAGAATCAGATTTAGGAGGCTGTCATTTTTCAAAGCGTAGCGTTATCTCATATCCTGGCTCGAGTGAATACTATTAGTATTCACAAAGTGTTCATTAATAGACAAAAGACCGGTTGGCTCTCTCAATTGACTGTGCTTGGTTGACTGAAAATAACATTTACATCATCGTCTAAAACGGGGAACAAAACTGAATTACTGTAGTGAGAGCATTCAACTCGATCTTTCTGTTTTATATTATATCATATCTTATAGCGGTTCGGGAATTGGAACCGGAATTGGAATTGGAACTTACAACTATAATTGAAACCCTCATACAATTAGAGCTCCGTAATTTTTTTCAGATTTGTAATATCTCGTCTGGTGATTCGGAATCCACCTACATAGAATTATATGTCCAAATAGTTTTTAATAATGATTTGTTTGAATACTTGTACGCTCATTTTTACTAGATCTTTTTCTGCTGTATTATCTCTTGCATTGGGGCTCAGAACCCACTGACTTATTATCAACCTCAGACAAATCACAATAATGGTATGAAAAGAATAACTTGATGAAAACACTAGAATATTGTCTAATATCACGAATTTATTTTGAAAAAATCTACAAACATGTTTCGACACATATTGTGTCATCTTCAGTTTGTGAAGAAATAAATACATGTTTTTAGATAATATTCCAGTGTTTTCATGATGAATATGTATCACTATATCTCGCCTAATACAGTATTAGAAGAATAACTTATTTAATATTTAAATATACATTTCAATGTGTATGGGTTATGTAAAAACTTTTGTCTTGTGCTACATTTCTCATATTGCAATCATTTTCTTTTGCTTACATGTATAATTTGTCGAGTTTAAAGACATGACTGTAGTGTATGATTTCATTGTTTTATTACTTGAATAACGGCATTTTTAATTCAATTCACATTTCAATGACAAGGGGTGACAAGTAATATCATCCCCAAGATATAGAAAAACATTTAGGGCCGGTTTCCGAGCTCGGGATTTAGCTGAGCTCTAGAACTAGTTCATCTAACAAATTTATTTCATAGAATACTAACAAATAACGTACGTTCATACAAGCCAATGTATTTAGGTGGATTTACTTTTCCTAATCCAAAAAATAAAAAATAAACTTAGGGCCGGTTTCCGAGCTCGGGATTTAGCTAAGTTCTAGACTTTAAACAGCTGGAGTCAGAAAATTGGCTTTCCGAAACGGAGCGTAGTCGTAGTCATAGTCAAAGTAAGATAGAACACAAAATAAAATAAAGAGAAAATAGTGTAAAGTTTCAGCTATCTTGAATTATTTAGGAATGTTTCATTTCGTCAAGGAAAAACGTTTCCAATTATAGAAATGAGAAAAATAAAGATTATTTTGCTGCAACTATTTACTGCGAATACGCCTCGTTTTGGAAAGCCAATTTTCTGACTCCAACTTTTTAAAGTTTAGAACTTAGCTAAATCCCGAGCTCGGAAACCGGCCCTAAGTTAATGTTATTTATTTTTTTCGGATTAGGAAAAGTAAATCCACCTAAACAAAGTGAATCCATTGGCTTGTATGAGTACTTTATTTATTAGTAGGTAACTAATATTACTCATATTTGTAAGAATAAATATTTATTGTAATTTTATACAAGTGAAATTAAATTCATTCAATTACTCCACAGACGCCTCCTCCAGTGATTTCTTTTCTTGGATAAAAATATCACAAACCCTTGTTACACAAGAGAGTGTAACAGGGAAGGATTTTAAATAGGAAGGATAAAAGGATTTCAAATTAGAATAGAATTAATAGGAAGGATTTTCAATAGGAAGGATAAAATGATTTCAAATTAGAATAGAATTAATAGGAAGGATTTTAAATTAGGAAGGATAAAATAGGACTCCCCTATTTTATGAAATAAATTTGTTAGATGCACTAAAGTGCGAGATAAATTACTTTTAACACGGCTCTTTCTCGAAGACTGAGAGGTCCGATGCTCTATCCTCCACTAATCGCTCCCACTACCTAGCAGCATTCTCCTTCTTTTGTGTCTGAGTGAGAGAGCTTTGTAACGCGACGCGGCAACACTCCCCTCCATCTATTGCTGGCAATGCTCCAAGTAGGGAACTGGTCAGCAGGTATATTGGTTTGTGTATGTTACAGAGATGTTTTCATCGCAAGAACATGAAGCAAAATGACACGGCCCATCCAATTGTGCGCAGGATGTCCATCTGTGTCTACGCTACAAACTGTGGAGGGAGAAATGGGTTTCTCCTCTTCATGTTAAAAGTAATTTATCTCGCACTTTAGCTCTACTCATTTAATTGAAATAATGGAAATATATCCAATCTCATAATGTTATCCTCACTGATAGTGTTGACTTTGGCCATATTATTCAACTTGTAGTTTTTAATTTGTTTTACAGCTTCCAATTTCATAATGATATATTCTTTGAAAATGTTGAATTTGGCAGTATTATTCAACTTGTGTATTCTAATGTGTTTTGCAGCTGACCATAGTTGACACAGTAGGCTACGGTGATCAGATAAACAAGGAGGAAAGCTACAAGGCTGTGGTGGATTACATTGATGCCCAGTTCGAAGCCTATCTGCAGGAGGAGCTAAAAATCAAGAGGTCCCTCAGTGTGTACCACGACACTCGTATTCATGTCTGCTTGTATTTCATTTGCCCTACTGGTCATGGGTATGTATTTTGCTTTATAATACTTTGATTTTATTTAAGTTTATTTTAATCTACAGGGTGACACAGAATAACAGGAACATTTAAAAACGCCATAAAACATTAGTGGGAAGGGCAAAAATGATTTTATTCAAACTAATGTTAAGTTCAAGACTTGCCATTTGAGAATTATTAATAACATCTATCACTTTTTGACAATTACTTCTTTAAGATGGCTTCCTCCTGCACGAATACACTCTTGAAATCTGTGTTGACAATTCCTCATTGATCGCTGCAACATCTGCGTATCCTGGCCCCATTACCTGCTATTTTCTGTTTGTGGAGCTATCTCAAATCAAATGTTTTCACAACTTGACCAATAACTGTGGTTTCATTTCAAATCAAAATGAAATTAACAATATCCCAGCTGAGATGTTGCAGCAATCGTTCAGGAATCTCAACCTAGATTTCAAGAGTATATTCGTGCAGGAGGAAGCCATCATGAAGAAGTAATCGTCAAAAAGTGATAGATGTTATTAATAATACTCAAATGGCAAGTCTTGAATTTTACATTAGTTTGAATAAAATCATTTTTGCCCTTCCCACTAATTTTTTATGGCGTTTTCAAATGTTCCCGTTATTCTGGGTCACCCGGTATTTGATTATTGAAAAGGGAATGCCATCAAAAACCTTGTTTTGTGTATATTTTTGTGACTTATTCCTTGACTGTTTTTCACATGTTTATAGGATGCTATCATAAATTGAATTTAAATTCATATAAATCTAACACTTCCATCATCTCTGTACCTTCTTCTATGTGCCTTGAGTGTTCATAAATTGGCACATCAAACATTTTAAATCTAGTAATCATGGGATGACATTTATTATAGTCAAAAAGTCAAAATTCTTTATTCTTTATTCAAGAATAGTAATTGTTTCAGAATAAAAAAAAATATATTTTAATTGTTTGTATTAACAATTATATTTTTTCACTCCCAGTCTGTGTCTCTTGTTTCAAGAAATTCAAATAGTTCATACATGGGCCTTCCTTTGAGAAACTCACTAAGTCTTCTTTTCAATGTCACACAATTCAGCCTCTTTATCGTCTTCGGTAGGTGATTCCACAGTTTTCTGCCCACGTATGAAGGTTTCTCTTTGAATATTTCGGTCCTGTGCCTTGAGAGATAGATTCTGTAACATCACAAACTGTATCTTAGATCATCTCATCTCATTACGTCTCCATATTTTTTCATGTAACCTATTATCTTTCCACTGTTATTTTTAGTATACAATTGGTTTTGTACCATTAATAAATAATAATAATAACAACTCATTTTTCTTTCATTACAATAATTTATTGTTATTTTTAGGTTGAAATCGCTGGATCTGGTGTGCATGAAGAAGCTAGATACCAAAGTTAATATAATTCCGATTATTGCCAAAGCTGATACCATATCCAAAACCGAACTCCAAAAGTTCAAGGTCAGTGCACACTTTTCAAGTTTTTATTTGTCAACTTTTATCACTAAAGTGAAGAATTGCTGACTAAATTACTTGAGTAATACTTTAGAAATATTTACTCACTTACTGGAGCATGCTTTAATATCACATTGTATTCATACTCTACAGTGGTCAAGTTTGTAACTTCCGGAATTCATCTTCAACCTTTACATTGAATCTATATTATGTTCTATATTTACTCTCTCTCTTATGTTTCAATTTTTCTATGAAATATGTGTTGTGCCTCCAGTCCAAAATAATGAAAGCGCTAAACTGAAACGGTGTAGAAATTTCAATTTACAGAATATACATTCTGTGATTCATTTAGAGTATAAAATCAACCTTCAAAATTTTTAATCATCATTCCTGGACCGAAAATCAAGTGACGAAGCAGTGTGAGATTACATATCCTTATCATTTGGACAACATTAACATTTTATCAAAATTTTTGGAGAGAAATAGTACAGGCTCAGCCTAGTTTTTCCTCCAATGTCATAATTGTATTATGATTATAGTAGTTTATACAATAAATGAATGAATGAATTATTTTCTTTCTTTTTTGAACTCTATCATGATTCTTTATTCAATCTATAAACCCAAGTGTTTACAATGAGAAATATTGGGCGAGGCAGAACATCTCTCTGCTAATAAATAAATAAAAATCACATCACTGAATTATCATATTTATACTTTATCTATTTCTCCAATATTTTTAATATTTTGTGTGTTTCCAGTCAAAAATAATGCAAGAACTAACGTCGAACGGCGTGGAGATCTACCAGTTTCCAGTGGACGATGAATCGGTTCTGGAAATCAACAAGTCGATGAATTCGCATGCGCCGTTCGCTGTGGTTGGCAGCACTGACTTTATCAGGGTTGGCAACAAGATGCAGAGAACTCGACAGTATCCATGGGGCAATGTACAGGGTGAGTAAGAACTAGTGTAACTTTTTACAAACCTTCTCATTTTTCGTTTCCCAAAGGAATATGGATAGTGAAATCAACTTTAAATTGTTGATATCCTTGAGAATAACATAAAAGCTTTCCATTCAAATAATGCTGACAGGTTGAAATCAATCTCTCTATACCAATCTCCAACTCTTTCAGTATTTAACTTGTCAAACACATAGCGCTAAGTGGCGCATGAATTGTTGAATTTTTCCGTCTACTTATTCAATACAGTAATATCGGGGCACTGAGCTCGTTATTTTTATTTATTGATAATCAAAACACAATTCTCTAAAATGATCGTGTTTATATTTCACAGCTGGCTATATGTCATCTTATGAATTTGAGAGAAAATGAGAATTTCGTTCGGGGATGCGATATTTTGATTTTTCACATACTCACTCGCTCAATCACTTTTTTACTATCCACAGCTGTTTCAGCCAAGAATGAATTATCCTTTTAATGTCGTTCAGCGAGTTTTCCCAAGGATGAGACCTACTGCAATCGAATTTTTATAACATAAACCTACTATGTTCCAAATTTCGTGAAAATCGTTAAAGCCGTTTTCGAGATCCGTTGAACATAAATAACCAGATATAAATATAAATAACCAGATAGATAACCATATATAAAAATACAGAAATTGCTCGCTTGATATAATAAATAGTTTAATTATTAATCTATAGTGAAATTCACTTGAAACTGTCAGTATTCTCCCTTTAATAACACCAATGCTTCCCATTCAACCAATGCTGACATATTGTAATGAATCTTCCTTGAGAATTCTTCAACTTTTCTATAAAAAACTACTAGCAGCTAACCCGTGCTTCACAAGGGTTCAATTAAAAACTTGACAAACTTAAAACTTGACCTACCGTACTGAAATCTTGAAGAATTCAAAATAGGTCTATAACCATCCTCTGTAAATTAGGAATCTACATGCAAAATCTCAAGCCAATCAGTCTAGTAGTTCAAACGTGATGATGCGTCATTCAAGAATTTCCTATCCCCTATCCATTACGTGTATAAGCCAGCTCTATCCTTCCTTTATTGTAGTATAAGTTCTTGTATATAAATCTTGAAGAATTCAAAATAGGCCTATAACCATCCTCTGTAAATTAGGAATCTACATGCAAAATCTCAAGTCAATCAGTCTAGTAGTTCAAACGTGATGATGCGTCATTCGTGAATTTCCTATCCCGTACGTGTTTATCCAATTCTTTCCTTTATTACAGAAGAGTATTTAGCCTAATTGATCATTGTCTGATTCCTTCAACTCATTTTATAAAACTAGGATGTATTCAGAATTATCCTACAGCAAACTTAGAATTGACATTCTTCAAAGATGTGAATAATTTAATTCAATAAGTGGTTGACTTTGGAGTGAAGAGTAAAAGTTTCAAGTTAAATCCGATGTAACCTAAAATAGTGTTTATGGAAAATTGAAGTGTTGAAAGTTGAGCCCAATAGCATATAACCTACAAGTGTATATTTACCTACTATGATTTATAATATTAAACGAAAATCCATATTAAATGCTGTAAATTACCCCGAAGACTTCTGCTACTGCAAATATTGAAAACAGGGTAAACAGCTAGATGGAATTTCGATGAGCGCTACTATTCAAAAATTATTTGTCAGACCGGGAATTATAATTTTATTTACGGGGAAGTACATTGGGTTTACGGCGAGGCAGAAAAATATATATAGTGGTAAAACTGATATAATATTAAAACTCACCACTGCTCAAAGAAGGGCGGCCACTTAGGCAAAACTTCTTGGGAGAGGTGAGGCTTTTGACCCTGCGAAGTTTCGGAGGTGCAAAAAGAAGAAACCCAAGAGACCAGTGATGGGTGAAGAACCAGGCACAAATGTGGGTCAAGAGGCTGAGTCAAGGGTGGCCGGGCGCCCTGGAGGCAACTTGGCCGCCCCTTCCTCAGCGGAAGGACCTACAAAGAAGGCCAGGAGTGGAACTCACGTAGGTCACGGGGACTAATCAGTCTGAAGAGACTGCCAAGCATAGGCCTACCTATCACTGGATTGCGACAAGGATTGCAACCAGGTGATGAATGGAATGTTAGTATAGGGAAAAACTCCTGGTTCTTATAAAGGACATAGGTATTGGTTTGCCTAACTATCATACTACTTGGGAACACAATAAGCTTCGGTTGATGTGTGGGGCTCTTTGAACCTTTGGATCCTTGAATCCGTCCCTTCAAAAACAATAAGCAATATAATATTATACACAATATGTTTGTGTTTTACTTTTTAAAATGTAATTGTTTCTTTTTTAGTTGAAAACGAATCGCACTGTGACTTTGTGAAGTTGAGAGAAATGCTGATCAGAACCAATATGGAGGACATGAGGGAGAAAACTCACTGCCGGCACTATGAGCTCTATCGCAAGAAACGATTGGAACAGGTCAGTCATTCCATTTATTCATTCAACATACTCTATTATTAATGATTAATTATTAAGTACTAATTATTAATTGGAGGAGGACCACCAGGAACAGCCCAAAACTGTTCTCTTCCAACTATTAATTTGAATAATTGGGGGAGGACCAACAGCCCAAAACTGTTCCTCCCTCAAATTTTGATTCATAATACACTAGTCTAGGAAGAAAGTAAGTTTCCCATTTTATAACATTTCTGTTCAATTTAGAGTGCTTAAAATCCTACACATAATAGTATATTTCGCACCTAGGGCCGAAAATGAGACTTTTCTGGCTCGAAATCGGTTTTCAAGTCCGAGGCCGTAGGCCGAGGACTAGAAAAGATTGAGAGCCGGAAAAACATTTTTGCCCATGGTGAGAACGTAATTTTTCGCCACACAGAAAAATAAACAATATATATATGAGAATAATAATTATTCTCATTGTCTATTATAAGCACTTCCGAAAGCAAAAGTGGAAGGTCATAGCTCTAGCAAATCTGAGATAATCTGAATATCAAGAAATTGTCCAAGTATTTTTATTTTTTATTCTGATTTGTCTAAATAACCTAAAAGATTATGTTCAATTATGTAAGAGGTTGAGTTTATACTTTTTATTCTTCCAAATGACAATAAGATGATATTATTATAAATGTTTTAATTATTGAATGATAAACACAAATAATGAAAAGTTTTTGATCAGCTGGTTTATCACACTTGAAAAAGTTTTTGATCAGCTGGTTTATCACACTTGAAAAAGTTTTTGATCAGCTGTTTTAGCACACTTGAAATTCGGCCAATCTGATGTGATCTGAATGTCAATGGAAGTTTAGGTTAGAAGTTCTATCCTTCTATGAAAATCGAATTATTTGAATAGTTTATAATATATATCTTATCTGTATTTTATTCATTTAAATAAAATGATAGTATATTATTACAGAATACTTTATTGAATTCTAGAAGCATAAAATGATTCCGTTTATCCACCATGTTCCGTGATAAACGCTTTACTAGGAGGTTTGAGGTTGGATTCTATTATACTCTGAAAATTGAATTTGAATAGCCTAGTTTATAATATCTCATTTGTATTTCATTCATCCAAATAAAATGATAGTATCTTATTGCAAAAACTTTATTCAATTCTAGAAGCATAAACTGATTCCGTTTCATAAACTATTTTGTAAATACGTTCACATCAAATCAGAATCAGCTGACTTCAAGGTTATTTTACAGCCCTAGGGCCGTAAAAATTTTACCGGCCTGGTCAGAAAACAATCACTTTCGGCCTCCATATGACGCACGTAAACCAGCTCATTACATCCAAGTGGGGCGAAATAGTATATTTCGCACCTAGGGCCGAAAATGGGACTTTTCTGGCTCGAAATCGGTTTTCAAGTCCGAGGCCTTAGGCCGAGGACTAGAAAAGATTGAGAGCCGGAATAGTATATTTCGCACCTAGGGCCGAAAATGAGACTTTTCCGGCTCGAAATCGGTTTTCAAGTCCGAGGCCGTAGGCCTTTGGGAAAAACATTTTTGCCCATGGTGAGAACGTTATTTTTCGCCACACAGAAAAATAAACAATAAATAAATATGAGAATAATTGTTTATTAGACACTTCCGAAAGCAAAACAGGAAGGTCATAGCTCTAGCAAATCTGAGGTAATCTGAATATCAGGAAATTATCCAAGGATGTTTATTTTTTATTCTGATTTGTCTAAATAACCTAAAAGATTATGTTCAATTATATAAGAGGTTGAGTTTATACTTTTGTATTCTTCCAAATAACAATAAGATGATATTATTGTAAATGTTTTGATTCTTTAATAATAAACACAAGTAATGAAAAGTTTTTTGATCAGCTGTTTTAGCACACTTGAAATTTGACAAATCTGAATGTCAACGTCAACAATGCTTGTTGTCGTTGACTTCGGAAATTTAGGTTAGAAGTTCTATCCTACTCTGAAAATCGAATTTGAATAGTTCATAATATATATCTTATCTTTATTTCATTCATCCAAATAAAATGATAGTATCTTATTGCAGAATACTTATTCAATCCTATAAGCATAAACTGATTCTGTTTCATAAACCATTTTGTAAACACGTTCACATCAAATCAGAATCAGCTGACTTCAAGGTTATTTTACAGCCCTAGGGCCGTAAAAATTTTACCGGCCTGGTCAGAAAACAATCACTTTCGGCCTCCATATGACGCACGTAAACCAGCTCATTACATCCAAGTGGGGCGAAAAACATTTTTGCCCATGGTGAGAACGTTATTTTTCGCCACACAGGAAAATAAACAATATATATATGAGAATAATAATTATTCTCATTGTCTATTATAAGCACTTCCGAAAGCAAAAGTGGAAGGTCATAGCTCTAGCAAATCTGAGGTAATCTGAATATCAAGAAATTGTCCAAGTATTTTTATTTTTTATTCTGATTTGTCTAAATAACCTAAAAGATTATGTTCAATTATGTAAGAGGTTGAGTTTATACTTTTTATTCTTCCAAATGACAATAAGATGATATTATTATAAATGTTTTAATTATTGAATGATAAACACAAATAATGAAAAGTTTTTGATCAGCTGTTTTAGCACACTTGAAATTCGGCCAATCTGATGTGATCTGAATGTCAATGGAAGTTTAGGTTAGAAGTTCTATCCTTCTATGAAAATCGAATTTGAATAGTTCATAATATATATCTTATCTGTATTTTATTCATTTAAATAAAATGATAGTATATTATTACAGAATACTTTATTGAATTCTAGAAGCATAAAATGATTCCGTTTATCCACCATGTTCCGTGATAAACGCTTTACTAGGAGGTTTGAGGTTAGATTCTATTATACTCTGAAAATTGAATTTGAATAGCCTAGTTTATAATATCTCATTTGTATTTCATTCATCCAAATAAAATGATAGTATCTTATTGCAAAAACTTTATTCAATTCTAGAAGCATAAACTGATTCCGTTTCATAAACTATTTTGTAAACACGTTCACATCAAATCAGAATCAGCTGACTTCAAGGTTATTTTACAGCCCTAGGGCCGTAAAAATTTTACCGGCCTGGTCAGAAAACAATCACTTTCGGCCTCCATATGACGCACGTAAACCAGCTCATTACATCCAAGTGGGGCGAAAAAGTATATTTCGCACCTAGGGCCGAAAATGGGACTTTTCTGGCTCGAAATCGGTTTTCAAGTCCGAGGCCTTAGGCCGAGGACTAGAAAAGATTGAGAGCCGGAATAGTATATTTCGCACCTAGGGCCGAAAATGAGACTTTTCCGGCTCGAAATCGGTTTTCAAGTCCGAGGCCGTAGGCCTTTGGGAAAAACATTTTTGCCCATGGTGAGAACGTTATTTTTCGCCACACAGAAAAATAAACAATAAACAAATATGAGAATAATTGTTTATTAGACACTTCCGAAAGCAAAACAGGAAGGTCATAGCTCTAGCAAATCTGAGGTAATCTGAATATCAGGAAATTATCCAAGGATGTTTATTTTTTATTCTGATTTGTCTAAATAACCTAAAAGATTATGTTCAATTATATAAGAGGTTGAGTTTATACTTTTTATTCTTCCAAATGACAATAAGATGATATTATTATAAATATTTTGATTATTGAATGATAAACACAAAGAATGAAAAGTTTTTGATCAGCTGTTTTAGCACACTTGAAATTTGGCCAATCTGAATGTCAACGGAAGTTTAGGTTAGAAGTTCTATTCTACTCTGAAAATAGAATTATTTGAATAGTTTATAATATATATCTTATCTGTATTTTATTCATCCAAATAAAATGATAGTATATTATTACAGAATACTTTATTGAATTCTAAAAGCATAAAATGATTCCGTTTATCCACCATGTTCCATGATAAACGCTGTACTAGGAGGTTTGAGGTTAGATTCTATTATACTCTGAAAATTGAATTTGAATAGTTTATAATATCCCATTATTTGTATTTCATTCATCCAAATAAAATGATAGTATCTTATTGCAAAAACTTTATTCAATTCTAGAAGCATAAACTGATTCCGTTTCATAAACTATTTTGTAAACACGTTCACATCAAATCAGAATCAGCTGACTTCAAGGTTATTTTACAGCCCTAGGGCCGTAAAAATTTTACCGGCCTGGTCAGAAAACAATCACTTTCGGCCTCCATATGACGCACGTAAACCAGCTCATTACATCCAAGTGGGGCGAAAAAATTATTTTGTTTTAGGCTTTTGTCAAAGTAAAAGTAAATTCGTATGGCTTTTGTTGGTGGGGAGTCCCTTGCGGGAAGGTTCCACCTCGCCTGAATGTATAATTTAAGCCGTCAATGGGCCTTGTGACTTTCATACTTCAGCCGGGTCCGACAGTTTAACGTGCCCATCCGATAACACGGGAGTGACCTGATCAAAAACGTTTAATGATGAGTGGGTTTGTCAAACTAAACCGGCTTTGAACCACATCGGGTCAGCTTGATACATTATAAATAATTACTATTTTGGTAGATGACTTGATAAATAAGAGAGTTTATTGATCATAATTTGTTTGTTTTGGATTGTAAATTGGAGTGTGTAATTAAAAAATGTGGAAGTGACATATAACTTAGCTATATTTAGAATGTTGTTTAATTAAGAATTGGAACCGTTTTGGGCTTAAGCCAATGGTACCATAGAGAAACTCTCTATCGTACACTAGCGTGAGTAGATTTCCCATGGTATAAGGCGTTTATGTCCCAACTTTTACTGTTAACTCAAGCCAATTACTGTCGATTTTTACTGTTTTGGTCGGGTGAGAGTGTACGAACGGCACAATATGAGAGACTGCCAGCATCACACTGCTTCACGGGATAGAATTATGTGGACTATGGGCTTGAGATAACAGTAAAAATTGCGAAATAAACGCCCTATACCATGAGATATCCACATTCTCTATGGTGAAAGAGAAATAATTTTTTTTATCTATTTATTTTTTTTATAATTTTTTTTCTATCTTTCTCCACTTTGTCTTTCTGTTTCTCTATGGTGGTACTCTTCTGAGAATGTTGTAATTCTGAATGATTGAATAGATAAATAAATAATTATTATCTATTTTATTTTCTGTTGTAGATGGGTTTCACCGACGTCGATTCCGAAAATAAGCCCGTAAGCTTCCAGCAGACGTTTGAGGCGAAACGCAGCACACACTTGCAAGAGCTGCAGCAGAAGGAGGATGAAATGAGACAGATGTTTGTGTTGAGAGTGAAAGAGAAAGAGGCCGAACTCAAGGAGCAAGAGAGAGAGGTAAGTTGGTGTCCGCTATATGTACTTCTATTTGGATTTCTTTGTTCTTTTATTGTATCATTCAGTACAATGAAAACTAAATTTACCAAAACAATAAAGTGTTGAACACTCACTAAATTCATTCAAGGTTTGGAAGTTTTGTATAAAAAAATAATGGTGTTGTGTATCAAGTTGAGAAGATAATGTATCATATTGTGGTGATACTGTGTCATTTATATGCCATGGTATAGGGCGTTTATGTTGCAAATGTTTCAAGAATACAGAACGCTGTCCGGTTCAGCACGGCAACATCGCCACCGCTATATCCCTACTTTTTTCTGCTCCGCATATCTCTCCAAGTCGGAAGCAGTTTTAAATCGACTACTATTATTTATTCCATGTTTTGTATATTACCATAGAGAAAAGATAGTATAATAAGATATTTCATGGAGGTTGTTTTAATTCTGCTATGGGAAATGAACAAGGACAGTCCAAAACTGCTCCTTTCTCGAATTTCAAAGAACATTATACAGCAATACATTTGTATTTAATCATTAATTTATACATTTAATCTCTTCTTTTATAGGACTAATGCATTATATTTGATACATTTACAAATAAATGTAGCCTATTCATTTATTGACAATGCGTTATGTTTCATAACGTACTTTCCTTGAAGTAGATAATAATTCACTCCACCAACATGAAAATCTCTATTTAGTTCATTCTTGATACAGTCAACTTCTTGATAATTCCATGTTCGCTTTTTAGACTATACTGTTGATAAGATGATCAAGTACGACTTTTGCTATTAATTTCTTCTTATTCTCGTACTTCATAATTTCTTCTTATTCTCATCGTTCATAATCTCTTCTTATTCTCTGTGTTTATGATTCCCTTTCATTCTCTTCGTTTATAATTTCTCTTTCTCTGCATTTGTAATAATTCCTTATCCTCTTTCTCTTTTTTCCAGCTCCAGGAGCGGTTCGACAAGCACAAACGTGGCCACCAGGACGAGAAGAAGAAGCTGGAGGAAGCGAGAAAGAAACTAGAAGATGATCTGATGGAATTCAACCGACGCAAGTCACAATTCAGCTACCACACAATGACACTAGGCAAAAGCAAGAAAAAGTAAAAGCCAAACTGAAATTCAAATACACAAAAATTGGTCCCTGTGGTGGTTTAGGCCTACTACAACCATTTATTAATAAACAAACAAAAAAGCTCATAGTTATTCCTATTTATATCAGATCAGTAACTATTCTGTCTAATAACTCCGTCTTCCTGTTTTAAATAAGTTTTTATAAAAATATTTGGAAAATTCCCCAATCCTCAAGTTACACAGCATGTAGGTTATAAAATGTGTAGGTGGATAATTTTTTGCAGTTCCTTGAATAAAACTGAGCTAATATTAAGTAGGCTTTATAATTGTATAAGTTCGTATTTACGAATGTAATTCCTTGAAGATTACTAGATATTTTCAAATTTTTCCCATGAATTTTATGAATAAATTTTATCATAGAAAGTATGCAGGCGCTTCTAGTACCTCACCTAATTAAAAATACGCGTACTATGATTTTTCATACAAATATACCGGTATTTTATGGAGCTTGACACTCAAAACTAGATAGGAAAGTATTTATTCAAGTTTATTTTGTAATCTCACCTAATTAAAAATACGCGTATTATGATTTTTCATACAAATATATTTTATGGAGCTTGACACTCAAAACTAGATAGGAAAGTATTTATTCAAGTTTATTTTGTAATAAATTGGTAATAACTTGATTTTTTTTCTTAAATTTATGAGGTTGACCCTCGAAAATATATGAATATCTAATGTTTTGTACCAATTTCTTGCGTACTTCCAAAAATATAGCCTACTTGAGTTTGAAATTTCGTTTTCATGATAAACTTAAAGCATTTGTTCATTGGTTGAGGTTTTTGTTTGTTGTGTTTATTGTTTGAAGCTTTTTTATTTTCATTTGTGTGAATGATTTTAATCAACTTATGACAAAATCTACTTGCGCTAATCAGTTTTTAACCAGTTGCTTGTGCAAGCCGCATGAAACATTAAATCTAAATATTTGATTATCTTTATTTCATGTCCAGTACAATTATAATGATTTTAAACAATTTTAATGATTTTTTTAATGTACAGAGAACTCAACAAGATCTTTCAACCCAGAAATGAGAATCCAAATTGAGTTGATATATTTTTAATTTGCGTTTGCTTTGTGTATAGATATTTTGTATAACCACTCCTAAAACTTGTTATTAACTAAAGCTAACTTTGACCAACAACTCTTGAATAACTAAATAACTAGAGCTAACTAAATTCTACCAACTAACTGATAACTAAACTCTATCAAACTAACAGATATTTCAGTGTGCTTTAACAACTATCTGCTTTTGCTTAGTGCCATTCTAAAACCCATTCCAAGTCTGAGAGGAAGTCATGGTTTGGTAAGCTTTATCAGTGAGGTTGCTGTCTTGTTGATAGGATAACGGTTGAATTCCAAAAATCTATCTTTTTTCTTCAACTAGATTACAAAAACAATACTTTTTCTTCGACTATATAACAGAAAATAATACGTTATATTTTTGTTCTTGTACAAAAACAACACGTTTTCTTCAACTAGTTTACAAAAAGCAATACTTTTGCTTCTACTAGATAACAAAAATAATATGTTTTTGTACTTGTACAAAAACAATACGTTTTCTTCATCTAGTTTACAAAAAGGAATACTTTTGCTTCAACTAGATAACAAAAATAATGCGTTGATATGTTTTTGTACTTGCACAAAAACAATACGTTTTCTTCAACTAGTTTACAAAAAGCAATACTTTTGCTTCAACTAGATAACAAAAATAATACGATTTTGTACTTGTACAAAAACAACACGTTTTCTTCAACTAGTTTACAAAAAGCAATACTTTTGCTTCAACTAGATAACAAAAATAATACGCTATTTTTTTGTACTTGTACAAGAACAATACGTTTTTAAACAATACTAGTTTACAAAAAGAAATACTTTTCTTCAACTAGATAACAACAATAATATGTTTTGTATTTGTACAAAAACAATACGTTTTCTTCAACTAGTTTACAAAAAGCAATACTTTAGCTTCAACTAGATAACAAAAATAATACACTATTTTTTTGTACTTGTACAAAAACAATACGTTTTCTTCAACTAGCTAACAAAAACATGCTTTTATAACTAAAAGTAATAATAATATGTTTTTGTACTTGCACAAAAACAATGCGTTTTTTTTCAACTAGTTTACAAAAAGCAATACTTTTGCTTCAACTAGATAACAAAAATAATACGTTAATATGTGTTTGTACTTGTACAAAAACAATACGTTTTCTTCAACTAGTTAACAAAAACATGTTTCTATAACTCATTACAACTAACAGATTGTGTTTCAAGACTGACCCAACCTAACTTTCTCAGGATATCTAGTTTGGTGTCACATCAATGCTTGATTCTCTTTTTAAATGTTAATTGTATCAGAGTGCAAGTGTGTGAAACGAATTTTGATGAACTGTGAACCGATAATGGTCTGCTATTGTTTTTACTATTTGAGACTGTGAGCCATATTTATGAACGATTCATGAGAACTCTCTTAGCTAAACACGCTTTGGTTTTCTGCCTAGCATCCATCCACTTTATTCATTTATTCATATCATAAGTACACCATTAAAATGATAGGGAGAGGAAAAATAAGGTAACCTTGTGTTATTCCTCTCCCAAATTTAGATAATGTATTTTTTTATTTCATAATCCGAAATAGGTTAAGGCTGGGCCTACACCGGTTAGTAAAGACAAGACTAGTCACAATACTTCTCATAGTTGCTTATGAAGACATGTCTAATTGTAATGACTAATCAGAGTGAGTTGCGTCATAAGCAACTATGTGAAGTAATGTGACTTAACATGTCTTGTATTGACTAACTGGTGTGCGCCTAACCTAAGTCATGTAGGCCTAGATCATCACTTTCATTTCCAGTCCTTGAATATTCCCATTTTTAAGAACTCTGATTAGTTCTGGTTAGTGTTTGTTGGACAACCAAAGCCGTGTGCTTGACTAAGAACGTTCTGAAGACAGGTTTTCATAAATACAGCCTAGAAATCATCATTCCAAAAGCATAACCCCTAATAAATCAATAGTAAAGTAAATTCGTATGGCTTTTGTTGGTGGGGAGTCCCTTGCGGGAAGGTCCCACCGCCTGAATATATAAGTTAAGCCGTCAATGGGCCTTACGACTGTCATACTTCAGCCGGGACCGACATTTTAACGTGTTCATCCGATTACACGTTGATAATAAGTCAATCTAAAGGTTTAATAAATATTGGGACAACATAAAATCTTCAATTAAACCACCTCTTGTAAACTTATTGGCCTAATTTAATTTGCCTGTAATCTACATTATTTGTATTCATACACTGCCATTTAATGATGTGTTAATTATTTTATATATATAGAAATTTTCTTTAGATTGTATGTCCAGTTTTTGAAGCACTATAAAAGCTATCAAGTACGGTACCCTTTCTATTTCACTACAAATATCGGGGCACCGAGCTTCGCTCGTTATTTTTATTTATTGATAAACAAAACACAATTCTCTAAATTTATCGTTTTTATATTTCACAGCTGGCTATATGTCATCTTATGAATTTCGGGAATGCGATATTTTGATTTTTCACATACTCACTCGCTGACTCACTTTTTTACTATCCACAGACGACGAAAGTCTCAGCTGTTTCAGCCAAGGATGAATTATCCTTTTAAAGTCGTTCAGCGAGTTTTCCCAATGATACCTAGTGCAATCAAATTCTTATATCATAAATCTACTATGTTCCAAATTTCGTGAAAATCGTTAGAGCTGTTTTTGAGATCCGTTGAACATAAATAACCAGATATAAAAATACAGAAATTGCTCGCTTAATATAATAGGATACAACTACAGTAATTTCAAGTCTCCAAGAGCCACTTTCAAGTAAGAAAATGTGAAACTTTAAAATTGCTCTTGAAGAGTTGAAATTAATTGTGTTGTGATTAAATAAAAAGGGTACGTGATAACTATTCGTTGTGTTTCAACAATAAATTCCAGTTGGTAGTCCAGTTTTTGTATTTTATAGGTGATTATTTGACTTGGATTTTGTTGTATAAACCAGTTTTAAAATTGAATTCTTTATCATAACTATATTTGTCTCCCCATGATGGGAATACCTAAGTATGTTTGGAATGTCGGTGATCCAATACGGGTTGAAACAGGGGTTCAATATTATTACTACAAATTTCTCTCACTCCGTTCTTTTTTGGAATACAATCAATATTCTCACATCCCTATCAAACATTCAGGAGGTTCTACTTTGTATAAGATTGAAACTCGTTGAAAAATTTATGTAACTTTGTTTTAAACAACAATCTATTTCACTTCTCTGTTTTCCGTAAAATTGATATATTAAGCAACTCAGCTTCAGTAGAGATTTAGTGTAGTTTTTACTATAGGTAGCTTATATTAAATACTATAGACAGCCTAATATTATAATTTTTATAAAGTTATATCAATATTGTTCTCAAGGCCTACATTCCTTGTTTCTGCATAAATTAATCTGAACTGATCATGTCTGCCAGATTTTTTTAGAATACTTTTTTGTATGCTTCTATTTAGTATCATAGTATTTATAAATTGTGTATATATATGGAAAAGATATTGGAGAAAACATATAAGAATTGTTTGAAGTGTCAAAATTTGAAATTCTATCATCTTGCTGTAATGATTTATAATTAATATCAATAAATAAGTGTACATTTCTGTGTAATTTTGTTGTGTTTTATTTATTTACCACCGAAAGAAAAAAAGAGGAACCCTAACCATGAAGGCTGTGACTGGCTTAGATTAGACACCATCGTCGGCGGGCAATTATATCTAGTGAATCATACCATAGAGAAAAAATAGATGGAAATTGAAGATTGCATTTATTCAATTCATTGCAATTATTCAGATGGAAATAAATTGGAAGTTGCATTTGTTTAAATGCTAATTAGTGAATAATTATTATTAAACGAAAATCCCAATTAAATGCTGTAAATCACCCTGAAGACTACAGGATTTGCTACTGCAAATATTGACAACAGGGTAAACAGTTATTATAGTTTTATACAGAAATCATTCATTTGGCTGGCCGTTGTGGCCTAGATTAAAATGAGCGCTGCTATCCAGAGATTGTCAGTTTGGTATAAGGCCCGCCGCAAAGTAGACCAACGCTAATCCACGAAAAGCAACCCACGCCGTGGGATGTTTTGTAAACCATTGCTATAGAATCATTCATAATCAATCAGCTGACAAGTGTATTATTCTTTGCATGTATTACACAGATGTCTGGAGAAGCTTAGCAATGGTTTACAAAACATCCCAGGGCGTGGGTTGCTTTTCGTGGATTAACCACTACCTCCGTAAACAAAGCCGTAGTGCATTCGTGTGACGTCAGCACAGGTAGGGCTCCTACACCAATAGAAATTCGTTGATTTCAGCTGATCTATAATAGCTAGTGTCTCTATTAGTGTAGGAGCCCTACCTGTGCTGACGTCACCAGAATGCACTATGGCTTTGTTTACAGAGGTAGTGATTAACGTGGGTCTACTTTGCGACGGGCCTTAGGCCGAAGTGAGCATACCTGACAAGCAATTAGGAGGTACCGGGTTCGATACCCGGGCTGGCAAATAATTTTTGGATAGTAGCTCTCATCGAATTTCTATCTAGCTGTTAACCCTGTTGTCAATATTTCAAGTAGCAAGTTTTCGGGGTTGTTTACAGCATTTAAATTTGGATTTTCGTTTGATATTATTTAGAAAAGATAGCATAAGATTGAAAAATCAGTTAGGCTGTACTACACTAACGCCACTTATGAATATCATAGAAAAATGTAGCATAATATGTTATCTTTTCTCTATGACTATACTCACAATTTTGGAGGTGAAGGTCAAGTAACATATTAAATAACAGCTAAGATAGTTGTACAAGCAACGATAAACCTTACCAGGGTCCATCTCATGGTAAATCGTACCTCCGGTAAACGCCTTTAGGTTTCCCGCCGCGTGTGGAGCCACCTTTATATAGAAGTGATTTACTCCTCATTTAGTTTGTTATCTTTCTCCCAATCATTGCAATAATTCGTAAATTATTGAATTAATTCAGGATAAGCTTGTTAACTAAACTTATGGTTAGCATCTTTCACTTTTAAATTAGGCTATATTGTGGTCTACGTTTTAATGACAGTATTTGATTAACTTTGATGTTGCTAAACTTGTCTATCATTCGACAAAGCAGGTATAGTTCTATTCTTTTCTAGCTCCGCAACGATGCCAAATCTGTTTTAGACAGTGGTTGTTTTGTTTTATTTTACTGAGTAGGTATCGTTAAATTATAAGTTAGTATTGTATTGGAGGGTTAAGTGTAAGAGAGGACCGTCTGCGCCCTCCTGGGTTGAAAAATGAAGGCAGTCATTCTATTCTATAACCATGCTGTGTATTTTTTCCAATAATAGCCACAGAGAAAAATCCTCTTTTAAAAATCCCCTGCTATCCAACCTTATACAGTCATAAAAGGCTATTGGGCGGGCGAAGAGTAAAGGGGATTTTTCTCTGTGTAACAGACGAACTTATTTACAGAGAAGAAGGTAATTCTTACAATAAACAACAAACTGAAAACCCCATGTTATAAGTTTATTAGAACAGAATTTCAATGAAATCTATTACGATGTCACTTTTATGAACTTGACCAAATAAATACATGGGTATAGATGTTATATCCATAGTTTTGGGGGAAATCAAGTTTCTCTATTTTTCTAACGTTCTGGAAAATTCCTAGCATTTTCCACATTTTCCTCCGCATCCTCCTCCTCCAATGCTGACACCGATTTTCACTCCACCTCCTCCACATCCTCCTCCTCCACATTTTCCTCCACATCCTCCTCCGCATTTTCCTGGCTTTCCGGGGCCTCCACATCCAACCTGAAGGAAAAGCGCATTAGAAAATATTTTATAGTACCAGATTAGTGAATGATTACATATTATTCATTAGAAATAATTTCTAAAAGAATAAACTTCTAAATTATAATGAAGTAATTATCACTTTATTATTTATATTTATTTTACTTTCAACTTTTTTCATATAAAATTAAACTAAAGCAAAAATAGTGGCATCCCGACACATGATCATATAAAGTGGGGGTCACATTTCCTCAAATCAGCAAGTAGGCCTGATCAGTTTATTGTATCACTACCTTGTAAATAATCATATCTTATGTAATAAATATGTATTGATGTAGGCAAGGCCTGCATGGACACTAATCATGTGGACCCGGTTGCCAGGGTGATTGTTTTTGGTAACGAACTGTTTATGAGAAAATAACTAGTTGAGTTTTAAGTTGGATTTTGATGAGAGATGTTCAAATATGTTTTATTTTATTTTGATCTTGCTCAATATGTAAACTTTTAATAAATAAAGTGACAACTAAAAAGCACATCTACACAGTATTTTTTATGGATAAACCCCTCTTGTCGCGTTGTACCCTCGACCAGAGGAATTATTATTATTATTATCAAATATCTAAATAGAAATAAAAATAAAAATCTCAGTAGCCTTTTTTGAATCATTTTTTCACAACATGTTTCAACATTTATGTCATTTTCAAGTCAAACAATGACTTTTAAACAAGTCCAATAGGGCATCAATGTTGAAACATATTGTGATGAAATAATTCAAAAAAGGGTACTGAGATTTTTATTTCTATTTCTATTTATATTACAAGTAGCCCTATACAGAAAAGATACAATATTAAATATTGCCACGCTTATGTTCTAGTAAGACATATCAATCATCAATCAAGATTCAATGATTTAAACAAGGAATGACCTGAAAATAATTGTACGATACTATGATGAAATAATATAATTTGTATTACGATAGTAAAATATTGTTCTTTATCTACATAATTAGCGAAATTAGAACAGTTATCTTCCATCCATTTTGTAAAAAATTATTTACAAGAATAACTTACATTAGCACTCTACTGAATATAGTATTTAGCTTAGCTAAATATAACTTGTGAATCTATGAAAGAATAAATAAATGGAGCAATCAAATAAATGTTTGCCAGTGTTGAAGGGTAATAATTGGAAAGGTTGACTCATGCTCATCTATTCAAATTTTATATGAAGCTTTAAAGTAGAAAAAAACTTTTTAAAAGGAACAGTACCTATTTTTTATGTAGTAATTATTGCTGGAAGATACTACAGAGAATACAATATTCTTCATTAATGCTCATTTATATCACTTGACATAGAACCTATCAATTTCTTTCAACATTTTTTTCAATTAGACTGTTATATTTATTCTACCAAACGTTTTTACTCACGGTTCTCTTAACATGCTTCGGTCTCTTAGCGCACTGAAATGAAAAATTTCAAATAAGTGAGGTTTAAAACAAATAAAAATTTATTTATTTATTTTAATATCTATTTACTACATTGATTTCCATATAGCCTATATTGTGTGAGTAAATGTGTGACCTCAGCAGATCACACTTGTCAGATAACTTGTCATAATAATAACTTGATCAGATAACTTATCAGCTTCACCTTAATCCAATCACATTTTTAACGGCTGTAAAATAATGAAACCAAAGGTACCAATTCTACAAGAACCAATCAAAAACTCTGACAGCGATGCAACGTCATTATTCAACGTTGATTTAATTGAACTGATTTCTCGATCAACTGACAGTTTAAAATTAATCGATAGGCTACCGTACATTAATTTTACAAAATATGAATATATCCGTAATAAATGATACTGATGTTGCTTTTCATGACGAAATACTATATAATAACTTTATATAAGGTTAAAATATATATAAAGTAATATTTATATATAGACTATAAGGTCTTTATTGTAGGAATGCATTTCACTCCTTAAGCTCCTCCTCAGTCTCAATACTTCAAGAAAAGTAAGTGTTTTTTTCAAATATTTACAAGTAACACAGTGTCTGAACTACACCAAAGTTGAATAATATACCATACGTATCATGAATGAATATAATGATTGTTTTTGTTTGTAATTATACTCATGAACAAGAATTAGTTTGGCACCAATCTAATGTGTTTATTTGCCATGGAATAGAGCAAGAGAGAAGTCTGAAAAAAGATTTAGGGATACTTGAAAAAGTGAAGGCATTATAATATTGACAAGAATATACCTATTATATACAAGTTTATGCTTTTTAATGCCATTACATTGAATTTCGAACTGATCATTAACGATCAATTCTAATACTTTTGAACCGACATAAATTAAATCAGTCTATTTTTGTAGCTAATAATTAGGTAATAACACTATATTACTCTTTATGTTTTTTTCAATTTTATTTATCAGCATTTACATTCTTTGTTCACAGTATACACTGTTAGAACAGGTGCCTCGTCAATTCTTAATAACTAATTAATGATAATACCGTAACCAACTTATTAATGAAATGTGCGGAGCGCTTAATATATTAATATATATGTGCGGAGCGCTTTCGGACTTTGAGTACATTTTCAACACTCTTTTATCAAGAAATATTTTATGAATCAACTACCTACCCTTTTATTTTATTTTCCTACAGTTACGTTGAAAAGTGGCCATTGCTGCACTGATTACAGAACGCAAAGAATCACTTTTCCGCTCTAGTGCGGGAAAAATTTTTCTGCACTCCAGATTTGCAACATGGCAACGCAAAATACTTAGTAGGTTATATGTAGCAACAGTGCAGCAAAATCAAAATGAAGTTGGTAACAGTGACTGCTGTGGCTGCTATAGTGAGCAGAGGTGCAACGAAGCACAACGCGCTAATTATTAGTATTAGATATTATAACCAAGGACAGTGACAGCACAGTGCCACCCACACACCACACACCACACCGCCTCGCCATTCAACCACACATACATTATTCAGGCAATTTTACCCATAATTACCCACTTTTCATATTCAATGGTAACTGTAGGAAAAACTTAATGTGAAATACGTGCGCAAAGTTCCTCTGCTGCACTCAAGAAACCATTCCGCCTTCGCCTACGGCTCGGGCGTAAACGTTTCTTTCGGTGCAGCAAACTGTCACTTTGCGCACTAGTTGCACAAATAACTATTTCGAATATCTATATTTTGATTTTCATAGGGAGACCAAAAGGTGTTAGATGATTCATTTGAAAAGCTATCTACGGTACATTAATAGTATAAAGATAAAGAGAATAGAATAATTTTCAATTTTCATTTCATAATTTTGAGAACTCACCTTTCCACCGCAATGCTTCTTACGAAGTCCTCTCATGCACTGAAAAAGATAATAATAATATTTTTGAAACAAAAAATTGGAGTAGGCTACCCACCTAAAATATGACTATGAAATTTTATCAAGTAAAAATATAAATCTAAGAACTCTTTTAAATTATTTCGTCACAACATGTTTGCCATTTTGAAAATGGCATTAGTAGCCGAAACATGTCGTGACAAAATAATTCAAAAGGGTACCGTACTCAGATTTATATTTTCATTTATATTAAAAGTAGCCCTAAAGAAAAATCAAATTTTATCAAGCTATGTGAGCTGTAGGCCTATGGATGAAATGAATAAATAAATAGAAGGATTATCAATGATACCTAGTCAAGATAACATTTTACTAATAAGAAAATAAGATGATTCATAAAAACATTGTTAGCTAAAATTTGCGTACCGGTACCTATGCAGACTATTATGTGATCAGATTATCTTCTTCGATAAAAAGAAGAACATTGAATAATAGATCTAAAGGATGCCAATCAATATTATTTATTCATAAATTTGATTATGAACAGTATATTTAAGCATATGAATATGCATTAATTTCATTCAACAATCACCGCAGTATTTATTTATTAGGTTAGCAAAAACAATACAACAATTAGAAAAGAAAAAACAGAATATTCTGTGATATCATAAAATGTTCTGCGAATTTTACGAATCTTAATAAGATTGGAAGAAAGGTATTTTGATATGATTTGAATTGAAAATTATTATTTTGGGATCACTGATTGATTATATCAATGTACTATTTCTATGGTTTTTTTAATATAATGTAAAACTTGACTCCTCCAGTCAAACCTTCTTTAGAAGGTTTTGGAGAATTTATAATTTGTCTGGTTTATAATATTTGAAATTTTCCACTGAAAAGGAATCTTCTTATCTTTTGTCAAACTTGTTTTTTTTAATATTCTTCATTTATTTTGTTTGTAAGATTTCTTTTTATAAGTGTATTTTTCATTTTTGTTTGCTATATTTTCTATAATAAACTCCCTTCTTCTGGGGATACCAGGACGAAGGAAAAAAGGAAAGGAAAGGAATTATTATTATTATTATTATTTCAATATTAATATTGAAAACATATATATCAATATTACAACATTATTTCTTCCAGAGACGACTTACCTTGGCAATCTTGCAGGTCTTCCTTTCTTTCCTGAATCTCTGAAAAACAATTTAAAATGCACCATTAAAATCAATTTTATTGGATTCGGCTTGAAAATGCTGACTGACTGACATTTGTATTATGTTTTCAGCTTTTTACCAATTCAAAATCAAACTATGGTGAGCATGATCATGATTGGTGGTATGGTTTATACTGGATAAAATATATTGTTTGGAAAAATCTACAGCGAAAATTCAACTGTCATTAATTTCATACTTTGACAGATTTGAAACTTAGCCTATACTATGCTAGAGGTAATACATGTTTATATTTTTTATGTGTCTTCCTCACCAACTGTCGACCTCCAAAGGAGCAGTTTTAAAATCGCCAGATTTGAAAAAGGGTAAAAGTTACTTTTTTGGAAATAGCTCTAACTTTGAACTGATAAATTCTAGTTAGAAAGAGGTATAATGCGTGCACGTATTTGGCAGAATTCAATTGATTCTTTTTTGTTAATTGTCTCTGATTGATAGGACCACTCTTGAATTACCGTTTGATATTATACTAGAGGAAGGAACTAATGAATTTATACTTTACGGTACTCACGTTTCTCAAAAGGTAGATTCTGAAATCTTCAGCATTTCTCTGGAAAAAAATAATAACATTTCAAAATTCTTAAAAGGTATATAGTTCATGAAATCTTTAGAATTTCTCAAGAGGAAGATAGATATTAAATTTGAAATATATGTAATTATTATTCAAATATACATAAAAATTATATTGTGACTTTATCTACCTCATCTTTGTAGAAATTAATATTGAAATGATATTGATAAATCTATTTAAGAAATCTCAAGATAGAACTGTGTTGTGCACTATTTAGGTAGCCTTTCATGTCAGTCAAACTTTTTGATTGACATCATCTCTATGATAAATCATTACCAGAGTTGCAGAATCAACTTCAAAATATTATTGATAAAACCAGTTATCGAAATGAAAAAGCAGAATTCGTTTCACAAAAGTAGCTAGCTATTAAATCTATGGCGAAGAAGGAAGAAGAATAAGAGAATTTTAAAAATGAGTAAACAAGTGATAAAAATTAAACAAAATCGAAAAATGATAAAAATACTCTACAATGCTGTTACTCACGCCAGTGTATCCAATTTGGCTCTGAAAAATATAAAGCAAACAGGTTTTTTCAGAATTTAGAATCAAATAAATTTAGTCACAAGAATAAATTGATTAAGAAATTAAATATATCAGGTTACAGTATTATTATTATTAAACGAAAATCCAAATTAAATGCTATAATTCACCCCGAAGACTTCTGCTAGGTACTGCAAATATTAACAACAGGATAAACAGCTAGATGGAAAATCAATCAATATTTCTATTTAGCTGTTTACCCTGTTGTCAATATTTTGTAGTAGCAGAAGTCTTCGGTGTGAATTACAGCATTTAATTTGGATTTTCGTTTAATAAGAATAGTTAATTCATTAGCATTTGAATAATTGCAATATCTCAGTAGTTTCCATCTCTAAATATATCAGGCTTCATCATATAACATTATAAACAAAATATATAGATACATAGCCTATAAAATATATAAAATATTACTCAATCAATTGTCTTCTTAAATCATGATAATTATTGTAATACTTTGTTGTCTTTCAAAGTGTTTGATGTATCGAATTCATTATTATACAACATTTCGAGCGGTATTTGGTAATCTCCTGTAATTGTGTGTTCTAAGTTAGACCTAAGTGTTTTCTCAGATAATTGGGTTTTTTCAACTTTTCACCCTCTCTAACAATAGAAAGGCTCTTGAATGTGTGTAACACACTTTTTTATCAATGATAATAATTATCAAATTGATAGTAAATATGTTGGTAATCTCTATCTCCTGTTATTGTGAGTTCTAAGTTAAGTGTTATCTCAGATTGTTGTATATTTTGTTGATTTTCAACTTCTAACTCTCTCTACCAATAGAGGCTGTTGAAATGAGTGCAACACTCTTATTTATTGATGATATAAAATTATAATTGGTGTAGAAATTAATAGAACGGATAAATAATAGAATACCACATTGGAATTGATGTTAATAATCGTTTTTCATGAAGAAAGACTTTATAAAAGCTTTAGTCTAGACACTGAGTTCCTAAGTAAATATTGTAAAAACTCAATTTTTGATGAGAAATGAGGAATACATTCACTCCTAAGAAGTAGATTTTTGAGGAGCTCATCAAAAAGTATTTTTTTTAATATTCGCGTAGAAATACAATGTCTAAGGCTAGACTACAACAATGTCAATAATTGGAGCTCAAAGATGACAATGAATACAATAAAATGCACTATGAAGGAGGTCACTCATCTGAGCAAATGATAGCTAATGTCTAAATTCTCTCCAAATGCAAATAATTATTTCATCTATGTCATCTGGCTTCAATGAATGATTTGATATAGAGGCTGCGGGCATCTGGTTTGAATAGGCCTAATAATAGAGTAAAGAATTGAAATATTTGGAAAGATTGAAGGATTTAGGCCCGGTTGCACAATAGCCGGTTAAATTTTAACCGTGGTTAATTTTACAAGAACCGAGAAGGCCTTTTTGATAAGACGGCTTCTCTGATTGGTTCTCGTGGAATTAAGAACGGTTAAAATATAACCGACACTTGAAGAATTTTTTGAATAAAAAATGTTGTAGACTTACAGCAAGTTCTCCCCACATGGTTTGGTCCTCACAGAAAGATTGCTGAAATAAAAAAAATGAAAAATATTCAGGTAAAATCTTATTGAAAGCTATAATCTTGCTACCGTATCGGTACTTGAAGTACTCATATTTTAGATACCGGTAGTGTAGTAAAACATAACTCTCATTCCGGTTAAACTTCAAGGTTCAAAAGGAATAAACGCCCCTGACTAATCCACAATCATTTACGACTAAAAAAGTATAAGAGAATAATGAATAACAACAGAAAAAAAAACAAAATTAAATCAATAGTAAAAGCAATAAGATAATCTTGCTTTTCAAGGAAAATTTGAATACAGAATAATTTAATCTACAATAAAGTCAATGTAGGATTAAGTACAAGAAATTTGGCCTAATTCATTTGAAGCTCCTATTATAGAACATTTCTTCAAAATACAAGAATTTGTTCTGATTGTAGATGTAGAACACACTACTTTGGTTCACAAGATTAATATTTATCTTTGCTTTCATATCTTTAATTATATATAATTAATAGCGTAATTGAAAACAAACCAATTGATCGACAAAATCTGAGGTCTTACAATCCTGGAGAGCATTGATCCAGTTAACAAGAGTGATACTATTTATAGGAATCAAACAAGTTAATAAAAAAGTTTGAAGATTTTCTAAAATCCTATATTCAAACTGAGATAAAAGGGCTAGATTAGGTTCACTTACGAAATAGAGTCCATTCTTGTATTTAGCGAATTCGTGCCATTGTTTCATCTGGAAATTTTAAAATTGACATTAATCATAAAATGTAATGTAAAACCAGAAATTTATTGTGGACATTATAAGTTTTTCCAATGCGAGACATTTTTTGACAATGTAGCTTGAGTTGCAACTTGAGTTTGTGCCCCCATTAGAATTATTCTAACAAAAATAAAAATCTCCATATCCATATCCAACTCTTGTTGATATAGTTATACAACTCAAGTTATTTAATTGATATACCCAGCTAATAATAGTTGTAAGCTATACTAATTGAAACTCTCCAGTAATTTTTGTAGATTGAAATCTATGTTTAGTCGTAATGACAAAAATACGGTAATTAAATAAAGAAGACTAAGAGATTGTCAAAAAACCACAGATTTATTGATACTTAGAAAGACCGGTTTCGGTTATTACACACCATTGTCAATCTCTGATGAACTCGTTGTTTTGACAATGGTGTAATAACCGGAACTGGTCTTTCTAAGTATCAATAAATCTGTGTTTTTTGACAATTTCTTAGTCTTTTTCATTTAATATAAATAACTACCACAATATCAACTTCTTAAATACACAAAAAGGGAAATACGGTAATTTTAATATAGCGGTAGGCTTATTAGTGGTATAGTGGTATCAACGTCTTATTATTTAAGTTATGGAGAAAAACCACAAAATCTCATACCATACTGTCAAATTATATAGATTGAAATCTGTTGAAAAATTAATTCAGGTAAATAATTCAACTGAAATGTACAATGAATATTAGTTATTTTTTTTAGATAAAATAGCGAGTTATTCACATACTCACCATTTCCTGGCTGTTTGATTTGGAGCAAGTGAAAGTCTGAAACATTCAATGACAAAACATTTTTCAATAAAAAAGTTGCAAAGTTTCATGTGTGTTCAATGAGTGGAATGTGCAATATGTTTGGAGAAATAATAATAATGAAGTAAATCTCATAATTATAATATATAGTAGTCAATAAATTAATAGTGTGTGAATAGTCATATTTCATAAAATACATTAAACCTATTGTCTGATCAAATATGAATAATTATGATTATTGAATTTAACAATTCATTTTTGTGATAGCCCAAAGTAATTTCTTCAGATTCAATAACGCATAAAATTAGTTATTGAAAGTACTGCACCGTATTCACAAAATAAGTAAGGCTTGGAATTATTCAAAAACAAACAAAAAAGTATACCTGATTAAGATGTGAATAATGAAATAAACCATTGGAATAGACCGATGGAATAAGCAAAATAAACCTTATGGATAAACCATTTCTTCGAATTTGAATATAGAATAATATAGTAAGAATAGAAGGTACCTATTAGAAGTTACTTCTACCAGAATATTTTAATCTTTGAAAATAAACTCATTAGCTGAAGGAGATTAATTCTTTCAACATGAAAGTATGATTGCAAACAATTATACAATATTTATACTGATAGCAATCAGAATAATATAACGATTAGTCCCTATAGTAACATAATAAGTTAATTGCAGTATATTTTCCCAATAATTTCAATAAATCTTATAGTATTTGATTGCAAAACTTGACTCACCATTCCAATATGATTAAGGACATCAATCTGGGAAACAGAGAGACAAAATGTGAATAATCTTATGGTTCTCCAATAAAAATATAAGCAAGAATTATTAATTATTAATACACTGATTTCTAAAAGAATTTAATGATAAATTATTCTCATCCTTATGAACTGCTGTGAACTTCGAATTGTGAATCATGGATGAATTCTCTTCCAATTTCCAGTTCCATTAACAGTAGTGAAATAGGTAACACAAAATTATTGATAACGGCAGGTTTCACCAATTAGTAGGTTACAAATCAGTGGTTTTGACGATTTAATAGTATTTTTTTAAAATTACTAATTTTTATAGAACCAGACAAACTGAAGTCCATTTATCTGAATCAAAAATTGGAGCACAAAGTTATCCTCTGTATACAACAGTGTTGATATTGTTTTCACCTTTTTACATGAGTCCAACTCTATTTCTCATTGAAAATTGCCTTTCATTTGTCTGAGAAACTTTAATAAGTAGAAGCATAACAGTATAGGTACCACAAAAATGGAAGGATGGATATCCATGTTGAATAAATTATTTTTGTTTGATTATTATCAGCAAATTATCAAGAAATCGGAGAATAAGAAATAATAACAAATGTATGCTCGATCAACAATAATAAAATGAAGAAAATAAATTATCATTATTGAACAAGTGGAGTAAAATTCCATCAAATAAATTCTTCTGAAATGAACTTGCGCCACAAATATTTCACTTTAATATTTATTAAATAAAATACAATATAAAAACCTTGTAGTACCCTTTATTATTAAAAACTTAAAAATATTTCAACGACTAGTTTCGACCATAACTTAGATGAATTTCTATTGAATACTTGAAAATGACCCAAGTTAGGGTCGAAACTATCGTTGTAATATTTTTACGTTTTTAATAATAAAGGGTACTACACGGTTTTTATATTGTATTTTATTTAATAATATTAAAGTGAAATATTTGTGGCGCAAGTTCATTTCAGAAGAATTTATTTGATGGAATTTCACTTCACTTGTTCAATAATGATAATTTATTTTCTTCATTTTATTATTGTTGATCGGGCATACATTTGTTATTATTTCTTATTCTTCAATTTTTTGATAATTTGCTGATGATAATCAAACAAAAAAAATTATTCAACATGGATATCCATCCTTCCATTTTTGTGGTACCTATACTGTAATGCTTCTACTTATTAAAGTTTCTCAGACAAATGAAAGGCAATTTTCAATGAGAAATAGAGTTGGACTCATGTAAAAAGGTAAAAACAATATCAACACTTTTTATATTGTTTTTTATTAATTTGTATAAAAGTAGCCCATTTAAGTGAAGTGTTTTTATATTTCACTTTTTATATTCACAATTACCCAATTAATAATATTATAATCATTATTAAAAATATTATCTTCATGTGTTTTAAAATGATGAATGATTCATAATTCAATATATTCCATTATATTTTCATATAATATTATCATTTTATCATTCCGTACTCGCATGCATACTTAGAACACATCCTTGCAGCTCATCAAAACTACGATTGCTTGAATTCTAATTTTTAAATATTCCTCTTATGCCTTGTCGACATTTTGGCCCAGTAAGCTGGTCCAGTCTGGTAACCCAACGTGGGCCAATGAAGGCCAGCGCTGGCAAACCACCCATCCACACACTGACGCTGGTCGACATTGGGCCAACATGTGGATGCGGTATTATAATCGACTGAGAAATAATATCATAGACTGTATGGTTTAGAGAGAAGATAGCACAAGAATATATCCATGGTATGAGAGAACTTACCCTGGGAACCATGGTCCTGTGGTAGCCCTGTAAAAAAGGAAAAAAGTTTCAAAACCGAAAAAATATATAAGCTCAGTGACTGGATTTTTTTTTAATTCAATTTCATCGCATGGTTCACTTATGAATTCTGTGGTGTAGCCTAGTGCTTGAATCATTAGCCTACTATAATTGACCGAGCGAAGTGAGGTCTAAGATTCAAGTCGACGGTTTGGCATTTCTCTTAATGTTTAAATGTTTTTATGTTGCGCATTACGGCGAAACGCAGTAGTAGATTTTTATGAAATTTGACAGGTATGTTCCTTTTTAAATTGCCCGTCGACGTATAAACAAGGTTTTGGAAATTTTGCTTTTCAAGGATAATATATAAAAGGAAAAAGGAGCCTCCTTCATACGCCAATATTACCGTAAAAATCTGACTATAGAATTATTCATCATAAATCAGCTGTCTAGTGGACTATAATACTACCCGTTCAAAAACATCGAACATCTTGAAAATGTATCTTTCCATCAACGTTGTAGACAGTTGCAGCCAGACCTGATAACAGTGCTCACACTCATATTTCAGGACGACACGTCACGGTACGATAGAAAAAAAAGCTCTATGTTTATTTAGGATTTTTTCTAGACATTTTAAATTATTGATAAATTATTTATTAATTTTTGAGAAAACATAACAACAGGTCAATGTAACTTACTGAGCGCGAGGTCTACTGTTCACAGAACTACTAGTAATTATATAATTTCCTACCAGCCTATCACTTGATCTTTACTGTATCATCATGTTAATAGCGTAGTATAGGCTTATAGCGTAGACTTTGATATTCTTAAGGTGCGTAAAGATATACGCGCCGCGAACATGAGCAATTCACTTTTAATCAGCTGACTATATCTGTATTTTTACAGAAACGGTATAAGTTATAGATATAAAAAGCTTGGCATCAGCTGATTAAAAGTGAATTGCTCATGCTCGTGGCGTGTATATCTGTATGCACCTTTAGATTCTCCTGTAGGCTGCAAGAATATAACCGTATTCTAGTTATACTGTAGAAATTATGAATTTCAACTGAATTTTTATTATAGTTTTGAATTCCAACTGGAAGCCTAGTCTATGTTGCCCAATGATAGGAAATCGTATGATAAGCTTTAAGTTAAGCAAATATTTGAATAAGGAATATGTTAGACAAACGATGATAAATTTATATCATCGAAAAATAAGCATCACTTTGAGATACTTCACAAAGGAATTGATTCTCTTATTGAACGAAATTCCAAACTATATTTCTTTTTCCATCTCTATTTAATTTTTATTTAATCAAAAGTTCCACAAGAATATGGAACAAAAATAGGCTACAGATGCAGTGGCCTAATACTTTTTCTGGTCATGATTAAAAAAAAAAAAACTCAATGTGTTATATTTTTTACAAACCTTAAAAATAAACTTTAATATGCTATATATATTTTTTCTGAAAATATAATAATGAAATTTACTCACCTTGGTGTTAAGTCTGCAACGCTTCAAAGCCTGGAAACAAAAATATTTGATTCAAGTTAAGTTCAATATTAGATTTAAATAGTTTATTTTAATATCATCAAATATCTTATATTGTAGGCTACTAGCTTGAGGTTTAAATCACAGAAAAATCTATTATGAATTGAACTCTTTAAGAGAGCTATTTTTATGACCTCGATATTAGGTTGGCCTATACCAATATTATAGTAGGATACGGTATTAATAATAATTATTAATGTAGTCAAAGTCTTACACCCAGTTGCACAAGAGTCTATAACTTCTAATCCCGATTAAATGTCACAAGAACCAATCAGAGAAACCTTCTTTTCAAATAAACCTCATCTGATAGGTTCTCGTGGAATTTGATAATGATTTTTACATTTGAGAGGCTTCTGTTGCAACCGGGCCTTATTCAGTTAATGAATTCAGCAGTTATCAGTTATTTAACGGTTATCAAATTATTATAAAATATGATTACTCAATTATTTTAATTCATAAAAAATATTTATAATTTTCTATCACAAAGTCAGTCCAAATAGCTAAAGTGCAAGTTTTCAGATTTTGAATGTATTAAATTTGAAGTTACTGCAATTCTATAGGATGGGAAATTCTATTGACAATAGTAATGATCATTGGTATATTATAGAATAAAATGAGAACAGTGATGAGAATCACCGAATAATTCAAAGGTGTTTGAACTTGTTACTTGTCAGTCATAAAAAACAACTGGCATTAGGTACCACAATTCATTGTAATGAAATAATGAAGTAAATTAATGTTCATTACAGAAATTTGAAGTTTAGAAAAATATTTTCAAATTATACAAACCAGTGCAGCTCTGTGGATCTTTCTCTCCTTCAAATACAACTGTAATTAAGAAGAAATGCAAGAGTTAAATTTATGAATTGGTAATGAATAACAAAACTAACTTGAAAAATCATGCATTTTATTGAATAATTCAATTCATATTAATAAGTAAATTCTTGATAAGTTTTTTTAGAACTTTAAAAATATTTTCTTTCAATTTCCATTTTCATTTTAAATTCCATCTTACTGATAGAAAAAGTTAATTCAAATTCAAATAAAAACCCAATATACCGCAACTTGTTCTCATATGAGATTTTGTTTTTTAATTTCCTTATGAAGAGCCAATATTTTAATAACTCCTTTTTCGATGCTAATTGATCAAAACCAAGATAATATTGGTTTATTTTTTAGTGTTATGATTGTACTCAGTGTTGAAAATGAATAATTAATTAATTAAATACATTTGAGCGCAGTGGAACAAAAACAACATTTAATATCAATTATCCAGTGTGAACAAATTTATTATTGGAAATGAGCCTAATCAATGGATCAATATCAAGTACGGTAATATTATAATGAAAATACGAGAACAAAATCCTACTTACAGCATTCTTGAAGTAGGATATCAGCGAAGTTTGTTGAATGTTCTAAACATAAGAAATAATAAGATACAATTTTAATATTATAGTCATATAGTAATTTGTAAATCAAAATTCCAGCAAAATTATAAAAAGCGGTACAAAAATACAGTGGCGTTTAACAATAAATTCAGTGGATTAACTAAATTTCACATGGTTGGTAAGTATGAGTGAACACACTACTTAATTATTTTCACAAAGTCTGTACAGTTAGGTCCACGTTATAATGACAGTATTTATTATTAACTGGCTATCCTTATCAATCGTCAAAGCAGATAGCGTTCTCCTTTTCTAGCTCCGCAATGTTGCGTATCGTTTTTTAACAATGTAGAATATACGGTAATTAATTATAGGAAAAATATTCAATCTCAATTATAAAAATGTATTTTTCAATCATGGAAAAATATATTTTCTTGACAAATAAAATATGATTGATTAATTCAAACAAGAATTAACAGTTATAATCAAGGTAACTAGAATACAAATATTGGTATTGTATTCTAGGTATAATACTGTATTATATCAGATATACCGGTATCAGCTATCCTCTATAGAAGGCAGTGACAAGGCAAAGAATCGGCAATGCCTATCTTTCTCCGCTACCATTATAATGTGGACCTTACTATACACTATACAGTGGTAGGCTACAATAGACACTATGTTATAATAGACTATTATACTATAGAATAGAATAAACATGCCAGGAAAAGCTGATAGAGAAATACAACAGGGTACTTACATTAGACAGTTATATGAAAGACAGTTATTGTATATGATTATTTTTCTATGGTTATACAAAATTATAATGATTATATTTTCAAAACTCTACATTGGTAAGTAGCCTTGAAAAAACTGTCTAAAGTAAATAGCCTGTTGATTTTATTGTAATTTGTAGATTCGAGTTCAATCATTGAATAATTTATTTTCGGAATGTAAAATTCCAATATCAAGTTATTATCTAGTAGCTAATAAAATGATATTACTCTTAAATTTAAATGACAAAATACATTGCATTAAGTGTTAATAAGAGACAAAGTATAACACAATTATTATTTGATTATTGAAAAAAATGCTTACATTATCCAAACCAAGCTCGCACTGAAAAAAAGAACAAATAATTAACAAAATAACATAAAAAAAATATTAATGATTTCCATCATCATTAGAATAGATTACTACTGTGTTATGATAAAATTATAATGTGCACATTTCTAGTATAGTTGATAATATTTTTGAAGAGATTTATTCGTACAGTATGAATAGTCAGAAAATTATAAATTCCTGATATTAAATATTCCTGAATATTTTAAATATGAAGAATATTTTAAGAATACTTCTTTGAATAATTTCCTACGAATTTGTCACCAAGGCAAACTTGAAATTCACTATATGAATCTCTGTAAAATTTGAGGCTGCTTTCATACATATTGCTATCAGAAATAATTCCTTTTATTATTGCTCCACTTTCAAATAATAAAATATATTATTGCTTTCCAGTAATCATGAGTTTATATCAATATTTATAAAAAACATGTTTGTCAATGTTTTATGTTTGTTTATTTAGTCATGCGCAATTATTAGGCTTGTATGTATACACTTATGTGTAGCTTACACAACAGGCTTATGCCCAAAACTGTCCCTTCTCAAATTTATACTACAATCCAAATCAAAATATAAGTTAATGCTACTATCTCTTATTAAAATAACAATTCTCACTTTAGAAAACAAACAATCTTCAATCAAAAATGGATATCATTAAAAACTAAATCTCACAGAATCAGAAACAATTATCCAAGAAATCTAAATTCTAACTTAAATCAGTTTATGGTTGGAAAAAAAATTATTTCTACTACAACCAATTAACGATTTTTTCGTATGTTCATTGAATATTACTAAAATGACCCTTGATATATTTTAGAATAGAAAATATTCCTTAAAAAAATTTAAATAATTTGAAGATTCCTACTTACAGTAATGAGCTTCTTGTTGCATGGTTCCTTGAGCAGTGATGTCTAGAGAAAAAAAACAGAAAATTGTAAAAATCAATAATAATTAAGTTTCAATTAACCAATTTTCGTAGGAGTAAGCAGTTTCAGTTTATAGCAATTTTTCAATTTTAGCAGTAAGACAGACTTCAAGCCAATCAAGAATTTCTTTAAAATAGAATAGAAAAAACTTTACTTGAATAAATACCTGAAGCGAACCTCAAAGAGGCTATTTGACAAGGTACCATAATACAAATATGTAAATTCAAATATAAATATACATACATACATATCAGTGAACTTTATCTTTACAAGAATTTACTTAACAGTTAATATTATCATGATATTAACTAATCAATAATTTTATTAATTTTTGGTTAAGCTCTCAAAAATCTCAAAAGTTATATAACAATATCTTTTCTGTATAGGGCTACTTTTTATAGAAATAGAAATAAAAATAAAAATCATTTTCAAGAAAATGCCATCAATGTCCGAAACATGTGATTAAATATTCAAAAAGGGTACTGAGATTTTTATTTTTATTTTTATTTTTATATAACAATGTATAGTCAAACTGAACTTACATACAAAAAATAGAAGACATTAATTATCATTATCATTAGTTTTCTTCAAAATTCAAGGAAAACCAAAATAATATTGATCATTCCCCAATTATTCTAATAAACAGTGTATAATTGAATAAATAAATGAGTATGAATATGAAATATGAGAATATGCTTTTGTGACTAAGATCGTGGACTAATGTGGAATTCTGTGACTATAAGTGAAGGCTGTGATGTTTGATGAAAGAATAGAAAAGAAGATAATGAACAATGAAATTAATTATGTTAAAAAATATATAAATATCTCACCAAGAAACAGCCGTTATCCTTCTCAACGAATGATTTCAATACCATAGCGTCCTACAAAAAATACACAAATATTCAGAGCTAAAAACTCAATTGATAAATAATGATATTAAAGAATAACACTGGAATAAAAGGAGTAAGGTACCAATTGCAGAATATTCTGAACTGTAGACAGATGTCTCTTGATAAAGCATCCATCCTATGATGAAAATTGAGAAAGTTGAGGATGTGCAAAGGATAAAAATAAACTTTCTACTGGTGATATTTTTTAAAGTTTTTCGATTTGTAACTTATACTATCAAGCTATCAAAATGAAAAAGTTTTCTCAGGAAAACATTTTTTTCCGATCATTACTTTTTGAGATATGTGCGCCTAAAGTTTAAATTTTTGGGACAGAACATTTCAAGTTCGGTAAGAGATGAATCCATGACATTTAGAGGATAGATTCTCCATGGTATTGTTGATCTAGTAAACAAAACTTTTCTGAAAATATAAATTTTTGAGAAAGTTATTCAATTTACTAAAAATGACCAAAAATAACTTCTAGTTAAGTTATTATTTGTGTTATTGAGTTATTATAATTAAACTAAAAGTTATTCTTGGTAATTTTCAGTAAATTGAATAACTTTCTCAAAAATTGATATATTCAGAAAATTTTTGTTTTACTAGATCAACAATACTATGAAGAATCTATCCTCCAAATCTTATGGATTTATCTCTTACCGAACTTGAAATGTTCTGTCCCAAAAATTTAAACTTTAGGCGCTCATATCTCAAAAAGTAATGATCGGAAAAAAATGTTTTCTTGAGGAAACTTCTTAATTTTGATAGCTTGATAGTATTACAAATCGAATTTTTTTGAAAAATATCACCAGTAGAAAGTTCATTTTTATCCTTTGCACAGCCTTAAAATTAGCCTACATCTAGGCCTAAAAAACTAAATAGCAAACATTGTGATCAAGTCAACACAAACCTATGATATAATAGTTATTATAATTACCGTTCTCAACATAAAAAATGATGCTTCAGCATTGGCTTTCTTTATGAAATCATGAATAAACATCTCATCGTAAAGTGAAAGCCGATCTTCTTATGATTGTTAATTTATTGATAACTTGACTTTAATACCTTGGAAATAATTATTTTATCATTCTAGAAATACAATAGTTATAATTATTTCATCATTTTAGAAATACTGTTTACGGTAGGAATAAAAACAGACAAACCTTATCATCGCTGTATCCCATACTCTTGGAGCCAACCTCTTGGAAGTTCTAGTAAATGAAAAGAAATAAATTAAATAGGAGCCAATTAGAACGTACAGTATTCTTATTGCTAATAACCTTTTATTAGCTGGATAAAAATTCACTATAGGCCTGTTACTTGATCAAAGGTTTTAAATTTACAATACATAGATCAGTTGATAATTTAAATGATGATTAATTAGCTAAATTCAATTTTTTTTGCAATCTTCTCAACAATATACTTGATATTTATTTATTCATTTATTTTTTACATTCCACAATCACAATATCAAATTAATGATTGGGAGAGAATCAACAGGATAAACCCAAAACTGTTTCTCTCCTCAATTTTGTTTATAATAACAGTTTAAATATGGTTATGAAAACACTATTATAAAGATTACAAAAATGTTCAATCCAAATATACATTATATTATAAAATTTTATCTGGGTTGATTGGAAGGATGAAAAAATGATTGTTACACTTGAAAATGCATTAATAAATTGAAAAATATAAAAAAACTTGATAAATTGGAAGTTATAGTTCATATTTTATTATATCTCAACTATATTAGAATAATAGTTTTGAAAATACTATGAAAAAATTAATCAATTGAATGAAAGATCACTTTACAGGATGAAGTTTGAAAAATCAGTTAGAAAAAAACCAACAAATTGATGAAAAACTTGATAAAGGTAGTGCGGTTTTCTTGACATTTGAGAAGTTCCGGATTACACTTTATAAGGATTACAAAAATTTTCAGTCCAAATATACATTATATTATAAAATTTTATCTGGGTTGATCAGAAGGATGAAAAAATGATTGTTACACTTGAAAATGCATTAATAAATTGAAAAATATAAAAAAACTCGATAAATTGGAAGTTAGGATCTTGGAGCTCAGTTAAGTTCTAAACAATATAATGAATATGAAATCTTAACAATAAACTTTACTTTTTTAACGAATGAAATGAATGATTTACTACTTGAATAATAAAAATAAATAATATAAATGAATTAGGCTACTACTCACGGACTGGATGTATTCAACAGCCTGAAACAGAAAATAGTAACAATAAAATATAAAATCACTTTTTGATGATTACAAAAACTAATTTTATTAATTAGCAAAGTAAAAAACTATTGTACTTGACTGTAGATACAGGAGTTTATCTAATGAATCTTGAAATGTTTTTGTACTTAAGGTGATATAATTTGAGCTGTATAGTCTTGTGCGTAGATAATGAAGGGGAGGATTGTAATAAAAGATGAATACTCACTTTCTGTGGTATGAACAATATTTTTTTTGAATTTACTGCATATATTTATCACATCAATAGAAAAATTAAAAATAAAATCAACAGTTGACATGAGTTTAGAATTCATGTTTCTCATAAAACTAATACATACAGCTCGCAGTATTTTTCATACATCTCTTGCAATTCGATTCCAAAGTCTTGAAAATGATTGAGAGAATCCTATGTTTGTTTTACCAGTTTTCTAAACTGATACTGCATTATAAGTCAATAATAAGTGGGTCTAGTATGGTTCGGGAGAATTTTCAGGAATGAGTACTAATGAAAAATACAGATACGACCCAAGATCGCAATCACTGGCTACTTAGATCCAGGAGAGCCAACCCCAAATAATTGGGAAGAGGCGAGGGAGAAGAAGAAGAAGAAGAAGAAGAAGAAGAAGAAGAAGAAGAAGAAGAAGAAGAAGAAGAAGAAGAAGAAGAAGAAGAAGAAGAAGAAGAAGAAGAAGGAGAAGAAGAAGAAGAAGAAGAAGAAGAAGAAGAAGAAGAGGAAGAAGAAGAAAGAAGAGGAAGAAGAGAAAGAAGAAGAAGAAGAAGAAGAAGAAGAAGAAGAAGAAGAAAGAAGAAGAAGAAGAAGAAGAAGAAGAAGAGAAGAAGAAGAAGAAGAAGAAGAGAAGAAGAAGAAGAGAAGAAGAAGAAGAAGAAGAAGAAGAAGGAAGAAGAAGAAGAAGAGAAGAAGAAGAAGAAGAAGAAGAAGAAGAAGAAGAAGAAGAAGAAGAAGAAGAAGAAGAAGAAGAAGAGGAATAAAAAATACGTGGGAGAGAGAGTGTAAAATTTGGTTATGAATGGATTGGCTATATGATTATGGATTTCACTCTATACGGCGATTACATTTTCTATTCTGAATTGATCATTAAAATAAGGTTGTTACTTTGTTATAATAACACATCAAAGATATTTCTAATCATGCAATTTCTGGTTCGAAAGAACTGAATCTAATTGGGTACTGTTAATAAAAAAAATAGTGAAATATTGTTGTGTTCTTCTGGAAAGACCACACTGTTCCATGATGTTGTGATAGATCATTGGATTGCATAATTTAATTAAATTGAGAAATTATTAATGATCTAAAATAAACTTATTCAGAGATTTGCAAATTATTCGTCAAATCATGGTATTGAGATGAACCCGTCAAATAGCCTATAGTTGATGGGATCCAATAAAATTTCATGTTTAATTTTGTTTGATTGAAATAAATATATTCAAATAAAAAATATTTTAAAACTTCTGCTTCCAAAAATGTTATGCAGAAAAATATTGTCTGGATCTCTCTGTAATCAATTATTGAAATGACGCAACACGTCACAGGTGTACAATTGATTAACTCAATAGAATAAATTGCTCAGCTATAGAAACTGATTGTTGATGATCTATTGTTCTTGATGAAGGAACATCTGCTCTAAGCTACTGCAGAAAAGACAGACAATTATCAACCGTATCAATTGTGAAAAAGCAATATAGTGACATAGGTTTCAGAGACCTTATAAATCCAGATAGCTTCAAACAATATTGAAATATTTTAAAATAAATTTGTTAATTCATGGGAAATAGATTTAATGCTAGTAGATCCTACAATAAATTGAAAACTGAGTCAAGCTCTAATTTGGAGGGCTTTCAATTAATTAAAGAAATCCGGATAGTTTCAAACAATATTGAAATATTTCTCAATAAATTTGTTAATTCATGGGAAATAGATTTAATGCGAGTAGATCCTACAAGAAATTGCCCAAAACTGAGTCAAGCTCTAATTTGGAGGGCTTTGAATTAATTGATCTATTTATCTCATTTCATTTATTCATAGACAATAGATACAATGCAGGTAAAAACAACAGGCATTCGCCCAAAACTGCTTTAAACCTTAATTTGGAATACACAGTCACATGTAAATGATAACTTAATTCACACACTATTTTGAGTCCAAAAAATGTATGTACTACAATAATTTTGAATTTATCAGATTAATTAATTCCAAAACACAAATCCAAGCAAAAATCTTCCTCCACAATCACAAAAATATTGAAAATTTCACTCAAATCCACAAATTATACTCATGTTAAATTGGATCAATTTATTAAAGAAATCCAGAAAGTTTCAAACAATATTGAAATATTTTTCAATAAATTTACTCATTAATTTATTGATTCATAGTGAATAAATTAAATGCAAGTAGATTCAACAAGTAATTGCACAAAAACTGAGTCAAACTCTAATTTGGAAGGTTTTAAATTCATTTCGTCAATCAAATATAAGCATATCAACCGATAATCGACAAACATTTTTTTAATGTTATCTTTTTATTCCTTATTTTTTAGTGATTTTAATATTTGTTAATTTTGTTAATATTATTAGTGTTTGAATGTTTAAATGTTTATATGTTGCGCATTTACGGCGAAACGCGGTAATATATTATCATGAAATTTGACAGGTATATGTTCCTTTTTTAATTGCGCGTCGACGTATATACAAGATTTTTGGAAATTTTGCATTTCAAGGATAATATAGAGGAAAAAGGAGGCTCCTTCATACGCCAATATTAGAGTAAAAATCAGACTATAGAATTATACATCATGAATCAGCTGACAAGTGATTACACAGATGTGTGGAGAAGCCAGTCTATTGCTGTATTTCCATAAGGTCTATAGTTTCAATCAGGTACTTGTGGATGAGAATACTGCGTGAGGTCTACTGTTTACAGAACTACTAGTTATAATTAATATAGAATTTTAAGTAATTTTATGTTTATTGAAAATAAATATTCTTAAACTCACCTTATATGTGGTAGTGGTGGTGGTTGTGGTAGTAGTGGTGACTTCTTGTGATCTCATTACTTGGTTCTAGAATTCCAAAAAATACACATTTTTCAAAAAAAAATTGAATATTTACCTTCATGGTTAAAGTTTTTAATGTTTGATGGTTTTCAATGCTACTGCGTTACTGTTTTCCAATTTCTTTTGAATCAAGATCAGTTGAATTTATTAATTCATCTATTAAAATATTTTATAAATGACACAAGACATGGATGCTATTTATGAGTGATTTCGACAGTTTTAAGTGAATAATTGTGAATTTTGTAGTACAAAATTGAGATATTAATTAGTACCTACTATTAAGTCGCTCTAGAGCAACCTTAGCTATATAGTAGTCAATGGAAAAAAGTATGTGATATCATAGAGAAACCATAGCGTACCTAAGTAGATATCCCATGGTTTAGGGCGTTAATGTCGCAACTTTTACTGTTATCTCAAGCCGATTACTGTCGATTATTGTTGATTTTTACTGTTTTGACCGGGTAAGAGTGTATGAACGGCACAATATGAGAGACTACCAGTGTCATAAAGCTTCACAGGAAAGAACTACGTGGACTATCAGCTTGAGATAAGAGTGTAAAAGTTGCGACATAAACGCCCTATACCATGGGATATCTACTTATGCTATCGTTTCTCTATGGTGATATTCTCATAAAAGATCGAAGACTGAATTTTATTATAATCAAAAGTCAGTTTATGGCTTCTACAGAAATTATAAAATATAACTAATAAACCTACCAGTCAGAATCTGAAAACCTTATCTGATTTTCAATCAACGCTCAGTTTATGGCTTCTTAGAGAGCTGACTATTTTCACAAACAAAGCTTATGAAATTGAAAAACATATACATACAGTATCAGCATTTTTTCCAAGTATCAGTGTGAAATTGAGATAATTTCATAGAGTAAGGCTGTGCAAAGGCTAAAAATAAACTTCCTACTCGTGATATTTTTTAAAGTTTTTCGATTTTTATATAATCAAGCTATCAAAATTAAAAAGTTTTCTCAGGAAAAAAAAATTTCTGATCATTAATTTTTGAGATATGAGCGCCTAAAGTTTACATTTTTGGGACAGAACATTTCAAATTCGGTAAGAGATAAATCTATGAGATTTAGAGGATAGATTCTACATGGAATTGTTGATCTAGTAAAACAAAAATTTTCTGAGAATATCAATTTTTAAAATAGTTATTCAATTTACTAAAAATAACCAAAAATAGCTTTTAGTTGAGTTATTTTTGGTAAATTGAATAAATTTTTCAAAAATTGATATTTTCAGAAAATTTTTGTTTTACTAGATCGAAAATACCATGAAGAATCCATCCTCCAAATCTCATGGATCTGTCTCTTACCGAACTTGAAATGTTCTGTCCCAAAAATTTAAACTTTAGGCGCTCATGTCTCAAAAAGTAATGATAAAAAAAAAAAAAAAAATGTTTTCCTGAGAAAATTTTTTCATTTTGATAGCTTGATGATATACAAATCGAAAAACTCTGAAAAATATCACGAGTAGAAAGTTTATTTTTAGCCTTTGCACAGCCTTAACTCTTCGGGAGACGATTCTACTCCGCGCAGTTTTGACTTTCTTGAATCTTATGGAGTTCTTTAGTCTCATGTTACAGATGATGGGGCAGTTTAACAGATCTAAAATAATTATTTCTATGTTCTAGAATAAATGTTTCTAGATCATAGAGGCAGAATACATATGCAGATTGTAATATTACAAATTGAATTTCTAAACCCCATTCAATTTCAAACCCATATTTTCAAACCTGACTATTAGCCATATAAATCCATATATTTCAAACACATTCAACTAATTTACATCAATATATTAATATTAAGGTACCGAGCTCTAACTGAGGAACAGGTATAAAACTATTAAACCAACTGGACAAAATTGGTAGTACGCCAAGATTAATAAATCAGTCAGAAGCAAAGGCTTTGCTCAATAATCTGAGCAAAGGCTTGACCTGTGAGGCTCTAGAACCATAGAGAAACAATAGTGTAAGTAGATATCCCATGGTATAGGGAATTTATGTCGCAACTTTTACTGTTATCTCAAGCCGATTACTGTCTATTATTGTCAATTTTTACTGTTTTGTTGGGGTGATAGTGTATGAACGGCACAATTTGAGAGACTACCAGCGTCACACAGCTGCATAGGAAAGAACTACGTGAACTATCGGCTTGGGATAACAGTAAAAGTTGCGACATAAACGCCCTATACCATGGGATATCTACTTATGCTATCGTTTCTCTATGCTAGAACTCAAAAGTTATCAGAACAATGAATGTTCAGTTAATTTGATAATAAATTATTGTAGCCCGACCAAGTACCGTTACCACAAAATAACAAATTAAATCAAACATTTAATATTTTAATGTGAATAATACATAAGTTTACCTCAGTTCATTATTATCTTTTTGTTCATATAGGTACAAATTAAAAGTGTGTTTCTGTTTTTTTTCATGCTGGGATTCCCATATAGGCGTTTGCCTCGGGAGTATCCAATTATTGCCTTTCAGATGTTTGTGTGTGTAGAAGTGATATTTTGTTTTTGATTTTTTTCACGACATTAGCTATGTACAGACTTTTGTATCACTCAACTATTCATAAAGTGTAATTTTTGTTTTTTTGTACACATCTTAATGGAAATAAAAATTATTATTATTATTAAGTGTGAATAGTTACATAGGAGTATTGAATAACTGATCTCGTTTTTAGATTTATTGATTTCGCACACTTGATTCATTGGTCAAAATTATAAGAAATATATTCACACAGAAAAGTGTTTACAACTTATTATGTACTCTTCTTGGATTTATGGTTCTTTTTCACGTGCGGTTACTATAATCAAGAAGCATTCTTTCATGAATCAACTATTGCGATACACTTTGTTTTTCTATTGAAAAAATACGGCTTTTGGCATTCATGCTGTTACCAAAATATTAATATGAATATCAAATTATTTCAATCGAATTTATTGTGATTTTTGTGAGGTGTCCATGAGGACTTCTCTAAAATAGTCACCTCGTAGTAACGCTTGTCTTTGCGCTTGGAAAATGCGACAATCTTGGCTTTCATGTCATTTCCAAAGTATTAATAGAAATATCAAAACTATTTCAATTGAATTTATTGTGACTTTTCGTAGGATGCTCACAAGGACTTTCTCTAGAATAGTCACCTACTAGGATGAATATTCATCCTACTGGATGAATAAAAACTTATTGTCTTTGCTATGTGACTTCCCATTTAGTAGGCTACATATTTATCCATCAATTTTATTACATTAGACAGTTTAAAGTAAATTTCACTGTAGTTTTTCGCAATATTCATCTGCCAGTATTTTATCATCAATTAGTGGCGCCATTTCACCAAAATTTTAGGGGGGGGGGGTCAAAAACCAAGAGGAATAAGGGGGAAGGAATAATAACCCCAAGGGTAGAGAGGTTCCTGGTTTTTCCCCATAAATATTACATTCGAAGAAGTTATTATTTTCCCCAGTTTTATACAAATCTGGTTGAAGTATCAATACAAGCATATACATTATTAGTTATTAAATCATGAAATATTCATTAGATTTATAGGCCTATTGAGAAGCCCTAAAGTAGGAATACACTGAAACAGATTTATTAAAAATCATGGAAGCAGATAAATTTTTCTTTTACAATAACAATTTCAACAATTTCATTGGGGATCATATTCTAATTGGAAAATAACTTTTTGTTAAAAAGCTAAAGAAACATTGAGCTGTTCCCATAATTTTCTCACCAACCCTGTACATATATTTTTGATTGTCTGATTGTGCCCTTTCTTTTGCTTTCACTGTGAACATCTTGCAACTAGTTATTCTCACGTTGAAATTTCTGCAATCACTCACTTAGTGTGCCCTGATCAGTAATTGTACCTATTCCATATTTAAGCTTCAACTATACCACAGAGAAGAATAGGTACCGTATACTCTTTATTACTCCATACCCAGTTTTCCTACATCATTGCTTGTTGATACTGTAGAAGGAATTATACTACTGCTGTTTAAAAAAAGTGTTAAATCAGTGTGAGATTCTAAGGATTCGTGTAGATAAACCCGCAATTTCATTAGTTATCTGATCCTTCCTTGGGGGGAGGCCTAGGCCCCCCCACTGCCCCCCCTTTAAATGGCGCCCTGTCATAAATGTTTTTCATTTGAACAATACTGTCAGAATAGATTGAATCTCACTGTATACCCACCATTTTATATCTCATCTATTCCAGACTTTATCTTCCTTCGCTTCATTGTGATGTTAAGGAATTTGTTTATCTCCGATATAACTCTTCCATCATTCATTTTTTATTCATTTATACAATAAGTACTATATCAAAATAATGGATGAATGAACATCATATCTCTTAATTAATTATTATAGTAATAATACACTTTAAACATCATAGACCCGGTTCCTCGAAAGTTTGTTAAATTTCAATCGTTGATTGAATTTCATGAGAACCGATCAGAGAAGCCTTCTTCTCAAAAAAGCATTGGTTTCGTTAGATTTAATAATGATTAAAATTCAACAGGCTTTTGTGCAACCGGGCCTTTATTTTTTAATAATTATTACAGTGAGGTTCACGTAAATCTGTCAGCATTCATTAGAGCCTGTATAATAGCATCAAGGCTTCCCATTCCACCATACTAACAGTGAATGCTGGGGAGCATAGGTTTCAAAATAATAAATACAGTAGAACAAAAAAGATAGAACTAGATAAATAGATCTAAATTTTGGAGAGGAATAGCACAAGGTTACCTTTTTTTTAATTATTTTTAACGAAAATTCTAAACAAATGCTGCAAATCACCCCGAAGACCTCCGCTACTGCAGACATTGACAACAGGGTTAACAGCTAGATGAAAATTCGATGAGAACTACTATCCAAAAATTAGTTGCCAGCCCGGGAATCGAACCCGGTACCTCCCAACTGCTAGTCAGGAATGCTTACCCTTACACCAAACTGACAATCTCTGGATAGCAGTGCTCATTTAATACGAAGCCAAAGCGGCCAATTTTTGGATAGTAGTTCTCATCGAATTTCCATCTAGCTGTTGTCAATGTCTGCAGTAGCGGAGGTCTTCGGGGTGATTTGCAGCATTTGTTTAGGATTTTCGTTAAATAATAATTATATATTAATTAGCATTTGAATAAATGCATTCTCTATTTAATTCCATCTGTACCTTATTTTTATCTCCCTATCATTTTGATGATGTACGGTACTTATTGTATGAACCAATAAAATAATAAAGAATACTCTGTTGCATATCCATACTTTTTCACTATTAAAATTAAATTTGGATTCAAAAACACTTAGACATTAGACATTAGAGTAGATTCCTACAGTCTGATGATGACCAACAACAGGTCGAAACGATCCTCATTACCAAAGTAAGTGCATTTTCACTCCATAAGTGTTTTTAAAATTCAAGTTCAATGAAGAATAAACAAAAAGAACACTGCCACAATAAAAAGGATCCTATTTCTAACCTTGTAAATTCAAATTTTTCGACCAACTCATTTTGGTTTACTGAATATCAGTGAGTCCCGGTTGCACAAAAGCCGGTTAAAATTTTGACCGTGAGTAAAGTAGAGTAAATTCGTATGGCTTTTGTTGGTGGGGAATCCCTTGCGGGAAGGTCCCACCGCCTGATAAATATTATTTAAGCCGTCAATGGGCCTTACTACTGTCATACTTCAGCCGGGACCGTGAGTAATTCAACAAGAACCATTCAGAGAAGGCTTTTTCTATAAGAAGGCTTCTGTGATTGATTCTCGTGAAATTAATCACAATTGAAATTTAACCGGCTTTTATGCAGCCGGCACTGTCTGTGTTTAATTCCTTTCAAAAATCCTTGCATATGCATTTGCAGAAAGTGAGTGTAACACATATAAAAAATATCTCTATTAGTCCAGACAACGAATGCTCAAATAAAGGACACAATTTTCAACTCCACAGCTCTTTTAAGGATAGTAAGAGGATTAACATATAAAAATTCCTCACCCCTACCCCTGTGCTAAAGGTACAGATAAAGGTAGCCTACTGGTAAAGATAATTTAATGCTTTATCAGCTCATAATCAGCACGGATTATTTTCATCAATCGTTCTAAAATTATAAGGTCGAAAAGATGAAAAAAATGGAGGCAGAAGTGTTTTTTCAAAAAATGCCTCACCTTCAAGAGCAGATATCTCAGAAACTATGAGAGATATGGAAAAAATGTAAACTTGTTTTAAAAATGTTGTAAAATGTAAAAATGTAAATGTAACTTGTTGGTAATTTTGTAAGCTTCAATTTTGCACAGACTACAAAATGTTCATAACATGCATAGTTTCCGAGATATATGTGAAAAATGAAAAATGGTACTTTCAAACCAACCCCACCCCTTTAGCACTGGGGGTAAGGGTATTATTATTATTATTATTAGCGTATGGCTTTTAATGGTGGGGGTAAGGGTGAGGACTTTTGATATGTTAATCCTCTTACTATCCTTAAAAGAGCTGTGGAGTTGAAAATTGTGTTCCAAACATTTCTCTCTATAATCTTTCGTTCACTGGACTATATCTATATATAGGACCCTTTTGCAGAGGGATGAGCCGTTATCCAAATTAATTCCATTATCCAAGCGAGTAGTTTATTTGTATTATGAGCATGTATTAATGTAAATTTTTTCTTTGTATTTATTGAATGAGAATAATTTGAATTTATATTTGAACTGTAGATTTTATAGTTTAGTGTTCCCATTTCACAGAAAACAACTATGAGGCTTCAGAATTCAAGTCCATGTTTCAACCACTTGCAGCAAAAACAGTACTGTAATAACAGACTCATCATTTTCGTCCATGTTTCAACTCCATATAACAAATCTGTGCATGAACCCTAAGCTGTGGTTTGATGCTAAGCAAATTACCCACACAAAGCTATCTACAAACCATGCAAATAACGTGATTTTTTTCAAAATTCCAATATTTTAAGAGATAATTTCCCAGAAGCAAAGCATTAGCTTACATGTTTATTGGGTGTTGAAACTTGCGATGTGCCAAGAATTGGTTAAGCTACGCTTACTTTGTCTGGGTGACCATTGATTGCTCTTGTAACTATCCTGGTGGCTCGGACTCCACCTAAAACTCAGACTCGTCATTTTCAAAATGAATTTAATTGAGGAATAAAACTCAAAAAAGCTTCATCACCCATAAACGAAAAGATTTAATTTATTGGGAATTGGAAAAAAAACTTGCATGTCTTGTAAATAACTCTATGGATAATGCTTGAGTTAATATGTATTGTGAAATGTAAAATAAATAAATAATAGTGCTGAATGATTAATCATTCGATATAGAATATTCTATCTTGCAACTACTGTGAGGCCTATCCATCAAAAAGATTAGGTCGATTTCTCTGTAATCAACTGTAGTAATTATTTGAATAGACTCCAATACCTTCAACTTTACTTCAAAAAGGAAGAGGAAAACTATTTTTAAAAGTATTTGTAAAATGATTTCATTTTGTATTTATTTATTAAGAACACAAGATTTCCCAAGAATCATTTACATAATATGCATGAAACCCAAACGACAATTAATTACATTCAGAGAAACTGTAACCAGTGTTGAAATCTAACCGGTGATTAAATGTAACACAGGTCATGATGTGTCCCCAAATTGTGAGAGGCGAATCTTCAAGCTGTGATCAAATAACTAACCGGAGTAACAAATCACTGTGATAAAATATTGTGGGGAGGAATTGATGGTGGAGTATTTCTAACCGGTGATCCAGTTTAACAAACACGAGCGCTAACTCTGGCACCTCTGCCGCCCCCGCTCCCGCCCCCAAGAATACCTCCCAAAAGGCCACCGCCTCCACCTCCGCGTCCACCACAGTTTCCTCCACAGTTTCCTCCACAGTTTCCTCCACAGCCTCCATCACCGCCTCCCAAAACTCCTCCCAAAAGACCGCCACCGGCTCCGCCTCCAGCGATGCCATTGACCAAACCGCCGACGGTATTCGTTACACCTCCAACATCGGCTAAACCGCTGACGGTATTCGTTAAACCTCCAACATCGGCTAAACCGCTGACGGTATTCACTACACCTCCAACATCGGCTAAACCGCCGCCACCACCCAAACCGCCGGCCATACCGGTGACGGAACTAGCAAGACCCGTAGCTGTGTTGACAATGCCCCCGATTCCCCCGCTGCTGTAATCACTATCACATCCACTGTAACCTACTCCTTGCTGCAACAAAACACAAAATAATGACACAAGATTACAAACTGATAATAGAAAAAAAATTTTTTCATTCTATAGTAATTTACTGGGAATCATAGCTGAATGCTGAGGTATTGATTGTGGGTGGCCGGAACTTTGGGACCAGGAATTTTGGGCCCAGGAATTTTGGGACCAAGTCTGAAGATATAGTACAAGGTACGCCAGAGAAACTTACTTATTTGAAAAAATTCCCGTGCGTTGAATTGGTCGTGTAGAGGGGGCGCATCTAGAGGGGGAAGTTTTCAAATTTATCCTCCCTCAAGTAAATAGCCATCATGCGTCGGTCTAAAGAGCAGCGGGCCTTCGCAGTTGATAGCTTCTTTTCTAATGGTCGATCACCTTCAGCGCTCGATTTGAAATTCCTCCTCACAAACTCGTTCCTGGCCATAATTTGATTCTGTCGTGGGTTAAATTCCTACCCACAGACTCGTTCCTGGCCATAGTTTGATTCTGTCATGGGTTAAATTTCTTCCCACAGACTCGTTCCTGGCCATAATTCGATTCTGTCGTGGGTTAACTCATTTGAGGAGTGTGGAAGTGTCGCTAAACCCAGAAATGGACTTCAACGAACCATCAGAACTCCAGAAAATATCGAAAGAGTGAGGCAGTCAGTTGAGCATTCTCCCCGGCGTTCGGCTCACAAACATGCAGCTGCTATAGCAATTTCTGACTCCACTGTTCGACGAATTTTCCATGAAAACCTTCAACTTTACCCCCATAGATTGATTGTTGTTCAAGAATTGACTGAACGCGATTTTGTTGCCCGTCAAAATGCATGTGATATGCTGATTGACAACCTGCCTGAAGATGCGGTAATTTGACAAGGCTCATTTCCACATGCGTTTCCTCATGGGGTTATTTGAAATCCCTGGTCTATGTCTATTTCGACCACGGACCATAGGCACACCTCGGAACAACATTCGCGACGCCGTTGCCTGTTGGCATACCGATTGATATACTGCAACGAAATTTCCAAAATCGACTTTATCAGTGTTTGCGCTATGGTCTGAATGACAAAGGTCAATGGTCGCCATTGGTCTGATCTCATTTTAAAGACTGAATGGAAAAAATGGTGATATTGTATTCTTATATAAAAAAAAAGATTGAAACAATATCTAAAGTACTTTCGTTTTTATTGACCTTTCAAATAAGTAAGTTTCTCTGGCGCACTTTGTATATAATTATATTGTTGTAGAATTCAATTTAAACAGAAAATGGGACATGTTTGGTTGATTAATATGTCTGTTTGATGGGATATGTTGAAACATGTCGTGACGAAATAATTTAAAAGAGTACTCAGATTTATATTTCTATTTATAGAAGATGGGAGTATGAGGTCAGGTGTTTAGCAAGCAATAGTCAGCCCTTTCGACCGGGTCACACGCTTTTGTCACTGAATAAAAATAATTTTTAAAAATAGTTCTGTGTACTGAGTAAATAAGCAATCTATTTCTATTACAGACATTTTAAAAATGCCTCTTTCTCTTGATTCAATGAAAACTAAAAACTCATATTTTCCGATCAAGTAGCGGGAATAATAATTCAACTTAAAAGTCTGAATAAATGAATATATGAAGTCTATTGAATAAATATTTATATAGTTTAAAGTTGATTAGGTCTGCAACTGACTTGCTAATTTATTCTAATAAGTGTTCAACGCCTCTGAGTTGAAGAACAATGTCCGACTACCTGTTGGAGACACCTGACTCTACCTGCGAAGAGCCATTCTCTTCTATGTCGGAACCCTTCAGTCCCAAAAAGTATTGGTTCCAAAAGGTATTGGTCCCAAAGTTCCTAGCACCATGATCATGACTTGGAATAGAAGTATATTTCTAATTTCACAAAATGACACAAGATTAAAAACTTATAACAAAAGTGAACACTTTTATTCTCTATCCATTTACTGGGTATAATAGCTGAATGCAGAGATATTTGGATTTTGAAATATAACAATAAATTGTTTATCAAGTTTATTTATTGAACGAAAAACAAACTAAAAATAGGTACCTATACACATTCAACATAATTATTGGCTTTTTGTGCGTTGTGTTGGTGTAATATGTAGAATAAATTTGGAAGAAAAATAGTTCAAGGACTATCTTATTAACTTTGTTGAAGTTCTGACACTGTGTTACTTGTAAATATTTGAAAAAAACACTTACTTTTGTTGGAGTCTCGAGGAATGCATTTCACTCCTGAAGAGGAGCTTCATCAGCCTTCTTCAGGAGTGAAATGCATTCCTCAATACTCCAACAAAAGTAAGTGTTTTTTTCAAATATTTACAAGTAACACAGTGTCAGAACTACAACAATGTTATTATATAGTGTTTCGTCATAGAAAGCAACTTCAATCACTATCTTATTATTTCATCTAGGTACCAATGGTATTACATTAGTGACATTTGCATTGTAAATAAATAAATAAGAAATATGTATAATGTAGCAGAACAGCTTTGAATGACAGTGAGAGGCATTAGTAGGCCTTAAGCAGATTATTTAATTATATAAATATAATAAAGACTTGACAGTGAAAATGCGAATTGAAGGTCAGTAAAGATTCAAACACCGGGAAAAATATCAAGCAAGAGCTTATATTCTGATATTATTCTAAAGTTGGTAGTCCGATTTCACAATAGATAACTTTCATGGTAATATTTGAAAGTACTTCATTGTCTTAAATTTTTTCATTTATTTATACAACAGAGACAAAACATATAATCATGAAGTTATTAGAAATGGAAAAACAGGCTTATATTACTTACTATTTCATTCCCGAATTTTGATTGAAAATTGGAAAAATAAATTGAAACAAAATTGAAAAAAAATGTACTTACTTGGTATCCACCTCCACTACTGTAACCGCTTCCGCCATAACCCTGGGAAAAAGGGATAACATTTATTTATTCAATGGATTATTTGGAATTACACAACTTAAAATTATTAATGAGTGTGGGAATTTTATAATTTGCACAGGTATCGTTTTATCTAATATTTGCAGTAGTCCGGGCGCAAATGTAGGCTATTGTCATCAAGGTGTTTGCCTGTGATTCTTTGACTTATTAAGATTGTGTTCTCATTATTACTAGTCTCAACGAAGATATTAAGTCATCTTTGAAGGTTGTTACTCAAAAATGACCACGGAATTACATTAGCGCTACCATAAAGTATAATATAGCCTAAAGTTTTGAAGTCACTTGATAATAATAATAATATTATTATCGTGTGACCTATAACGGCTAGCCCAGGTCTGGTGTCAGAGTGTTCAGGCCGCCCATATTAAATCCAAGGCCTCTGATATGACTTTTCGACTGTTTCTAGACAGCAGCCGGGACCAACGGCTTAAAGTGTTCATACGAAACACGGGTGTAAATCCTCGTGTAGATTTAATCTCTAAAAGTAGGCTATAGTTCTCAGCAGTCTAAAAAACAAGCTACAATCTTCTGACAATATAAATTAAGGTACTACATTCAATTCAATATTATCATAGAATAATATTTTTTATAATTCTATTATTTCTTTACATTTATTTTAATAGTTTACAGTTACAACTGATAGTGTATGGTATGAATTTGCATTGATTTTCAATATGAGCGTTTATCAGTTCTCAATATCCCATCTTCAAACAAAATCAAATTTAATTTTATTTCCTTAGGTACAATGAATAATTGAAATTAAATATACTTCAGATTACCAATAATACAAAAAAAATATCATCTGAATAACTAAGAAGTAAATTTTTGAACATTTTGATGGTAAATTAACTACTGTATTAGTTTCAGCACCGTAGACCTACTACGGTAGGTCTACTTTAATTGTTTAATTATTATAGAAATAACTAGTAGCCTTTCTAAACTGTTTTACATCAACACTAGTAGTTCCAGCACTCATACCATTTTCAAGTGCCAAAATCATGATACAATATTTGAATAGTATAATATTATAAAACGAGCAAGCTTCTAGAAAAGAAAAAAATATTTGTTTACTGAGAAAAAATAATAATTGATTTTGACAATTGAAAATGGCATGAGTGCTGGAACTACTAGTGTTGATGTAAAACAGTTTAGAAAGGCTACTATTATTTCTATTATAATTAAACAATTAAAGTAGACCTACCGTAGTAAAATAAAATAAGATGTTATATTATTCGAATTAAATATAGAACATTTCAATACTTTATACTTGTAGGTCTATTTTTGGAACATTTTCTCTGTATCTATTGATATACCGTAGTTTCATTATTACATTACGGGCTAAGCTATTAATACTTTATGAATTAATTTATCCAGTTTATAATAAAGTTTTACAAACTTACAGATGACATTCCCACACCAGCAGAGGCCTGAAAATAGAATTTATTCGATAGTTTAGAAAAATGCATCAAATAATAAATTAATGTCGTTTATCTATCTGAAATAATACCAACTTGTCAAACATAAGTTTAAAACTTGTAATATAATGGAAAATAATATATTACACAATATTGGAAATATTTTCAAAATTGAAAAAAAAAATAATAATGTATTATGTTAATACTAGTTGGTCTATGATCGGTCTGATATTGGGATACAGTAATATTATAATGTCTTAATAAAAACTACAAATCTGTTAAGCTGTGTTTACATAAAAGTTATTAAAAAATGTTAATAACTTAATCCTAATAGATTCTATTATTTATTTATTTATTTATTTATTTATTTATTATGAAAAACATGGAAGCATACAGGATTTCTCCCAAAATTGCTTCCATAACAACACAATTACAATAGTTCATTATACATAGTAAGAGTACAGAAAGAAGAATATTGAAAAATTACAATGAAAGAAGAGGAAAATAATAGAAAAAAAGAAATGAACAAAAAAAAAACTGAATCAGTACTAATCATTAGATTGAACATAACTTATCATACACATGATGAACATATTTATGTGATTGTCAAGTTCCGTTCAATCTAATAGAATCTATAAGGATTAAGTTATTAAAATTTTGTTAATAACTGTGGTGTAAACGCGGCTTTAGAATACCAGAATCTGAAATAATTACCAACTTGTCAAACATCAGTTTAAAACTTGTAATACAATAAAAAATATTACACAATATTGGATTTTTTTCCAAAATTAGAAAAATATAGGCCCATACATGATTGTTATATCAGACTTGATTTATTTGTGTTACAAGTTGGCCTATGATCGGTCTGATATTAGGATAATATGCTGCCTTACTAAAAACCACAAATCTGTCAGAATACCCAATGTAGGCCTACCCAGAATACACTCTAGTTACAATGTATTCTAAGTACATTGAGAATAACTTATGAAGTGAGCTTGAATTTAGAAGGAACATGTTTGATGGTTATCTGTCCATAAAATTTCATTTCTCATAATTCATTGAATGAATTTTATACTACACATAATAACTATGCATAAATAGATAAAATATAATAACTAATACATTTAACAAATAATTGAAATCACTCACCATTTCACCCATTTGGTACTGGAAATAAGAATAAAACATTGATTAATATTTTTTACTTGAAATGTTAAAATAATGAGAAAAAAGAAAAGTTTTTTAATGCTTCACATATAAAGGTATTTGTTCCTACTTAATGGGTACAATCAACACTCAAACTGAAATTCAAATATTAATCTATTAATATGATAGCTACCTATTAATAAGTAACAATACGGTACAATAGTAAAGTCCACACGTTATAATGGCAGTGAAGAAAGATAGGAGAACAACGTTGCCGATCCTCTGTCTTGTCAATTCCTTCTATAAACGGTAGCTGATACAGATTTGTTGATGTAGGCTAATAATAACTGTTCATTCTTGTTTACAATAATCAATTATATTTTATTAAGCAAGAAATTCCATTTTTCAATAATTCCATGATGAATTTTCATAATTAAGATAAAATATTTTGTTAATAATTAAGTCTACATTGTTAAAAGACGATCTGGCAACAGAGCAAAGCGAGAAAGAGATAGCGCTATCCGCTTTGTTGAATGATAGGAAACGATCGCTATATCATTGCTTATCAAACACTGTCATTATAACGTAACTATTAAATTAGCCTACTTAATTATTGTAACTCGAATATTTTAAATATAAACACCCATTGTGTGGTACATCATTTTAAAGGCCTCTCTAAAATAAGAAAGATGACATCAATAAAAATTTAAAATTTCTATGATAATTATATCCAAAATGGCGGCATGATTGAACTTTGTAAATAATTATTATTTCTTTAAGAACTAAAGCTTCAATCAGCCGCCATTTTGGATACAAATATATCATAGAACATTTTTATTGATGCCATCATTCTTGTTTTAAAAAGGCCTTTGAAATGATGTACCACACAATGGGTGTATACATTAAAAATATTCGAGTTACAACCCCAAAGTCACAAGCCCCCTTATGAGGGGTCGAAATTCAGTTGTACGT